>NW_023660157.1:0-19837 GCF_015228065.2 Penaeus monodon | reverse complement strand
TTTTTTAAAAAAAAATATAATATAAAAAATTAAATTTTTTTATTAAAAATTAAAAAAAAATTTTTGAAAAATTTAAAAAAAATAATTTTTTTATAATTTTTAAAATAATTTTTTTTAAATAATTAAAATAATTTAATTTTAAAAAATAAATATAAAATTTTTATAATTTTTTTAAAGATAGAAATAGAATTTTAGAAGGGGATAGAAAAAGGGGGATTTTTTCCCCAACCAACACAAAAAATTATAAATATATAATATATTATAATATAATATATATTTTTTTTGGGTGTGGTGGTTGGGGTTGTTTTGTTTTGTTGTGTGTGTTGTTTTTTTTTTTTGTGGTTGGGGGGTGGGTTTGGTTTGGGTGGTTGGTTTGGGGTGCCCGGCGGGGGGTTGGGGGCCGTGGGGGTGCTTGGGGGTGCTTTTGGGCCTTTGGGGGGGGGTTTTTGGGCATGTAAACCGGGTGGTGTTTTTGCGTGGCGCGTGTTTTTTTTTTTTGGCTCCCCCAAAAAATTAAAACCTTTTTCAGAACCCCCCCTGGGGGGGACACCCCCTCATTATAGTTCCAAAAAAAAGGGGAAACCCAAAGGAAAAAATGAAAAAATTTTTTCCCCCAAATGGGGAAACGGGGGGGACGTGCCCGGGGGGGAAAGCAAAAAAAAAATTTTTTGGGGAACCCCTCTGCCCCCCCCTTTTTTTTTCTTTTTCAAAAACAAAAAAAACCCCCTTTTCCGGGAAAAGGGGAAAAAAAGGGTTCCCCGGAAAAAAAATTTTTCAGGGAAGTGAAAAGTCATAAAAGGGGGTTTTTTTTGGCGGGGGTCCATTGCCGGGAAGGCGCAAAAAAAATTTTTTTGAATTTTTTTTTCTTTTTTTTCCCCATAAATTCTTTTTTTTCCTCGGGATTTTTTAAAAAACAAAAAGGGTTAAACCCCCCTTTAAAAATTTTTAAAATTTTTCAAATTTTTTATGTTAAAAAAACAAGAAAAGCTTTAAAACAATAATTTCTCCCCTAAAAATTTTTAGTAATTTCTATTGTTTTTAAAAAAAGGGGCTAAAATAAAAAAAAAAAAAAAAAAAGGGGAAAAAAAAAAAATCTTTTTAAATTTTTTCCCTTTTATTTTTTTTTGGGACGAACATCTGTCAAAACAATTTTTTTTGAAAAAACACGGCAGGTGAGGGAAAAGAAATTTTTTTTGATAAAAAAAAAAAAAAGAAAAAATTTTTTTTTTTAAAAAACAATTTTTTAAAAAAAATTCCAAAAAAGGATTTCCTTTTTTAGATTAAAAAATTTTTTTTGGGGGGGGGGAAAAAAAATCTTTTTTTCGGGTTTTTTCTCATTTTTTCTCTCTTTTTTTTTTTTTTTTTTTTTCTCCTTTTTCCCCCTCCCCCCCCCCCCCCTTCTTTTCCCCCCTTCCCCCCATTTTAAAAAACCCCCCCCCTCAAAAAAAATTTCCCCTTTCCCGGGAAAAAATGCCAAAAAATTTTTTTTACTTTCGGGGGTTTCGGGCCAGCGTCCCCCCCCATAAATAAAAAACCCAAAAAACTGACAGGGTCTATAATTTTTTTTAAAAACCCCCATTTCTTTTTTTTTGCCCCCCCTCCCACTTTTAAAACGTTTTTTTTATTTTTTCCCCATACATGTTAAAATTTTTAATGTAAAAAAACGCCGCCACCCCCAACCCAAAAATTTTTTTAAAAAAAACCCCCATTCTTTGGATGCCCCACCCCCCCCGGTATATGGCAATTGGGGAAGGAGGGAGAGGGGGGGGGGAAAGGGGGGGGGAGAAGAAAAAGGGGGGGGGGGAAAGGAAGGGGGGAGGGGGAAAAAAAAGGAGAGGGGGGAGGGGGAGGGGAGGGAGGGGAGGAGAGAGAGGGGGGGATGAGGGAAAAGGGGGGGGAAGAAAAAAAAAAAAACTAATCTTTTTTTTTTCAAATTTCTTTTTTTTTTCCCTTTTTTTAAAATTTTTTCATTTTTTTTTTTTCCCCTCCCCTTAAAATCGGGGGATAAAAAAAAAAAACATAAACCCCGAAAAAATGGAGCTAGGGGAATTTCTGTTTCATTACGGAAAAAAAACCAAAAGGGAAAAAAAAAGGGTTTTGGTTTTGTTTTTTTGTATTTATGGGCCCCCCGGACTTTTTTTTTTTGGGGGAAAAAATTTTGGGGGCCCCCGGGAAAAAAAAAAAAAAAAAACCCCCCATTTTTGGTCCCCCTGTTTTTTGTGGGTTTTTCTTGGCCTGGGGATTAGGGGGTTTTTTTTATTTCCCCCAAAAGCAAAAACTGAGGGTTTGGGGGGAAGGGGGGTAGTTTTTTTCTAAACTTTTGGTTTTTTTGGGGTATTACAAGGGGGGGGCCCACGAAAAGTTTTTGAAAAAACCACTTGGTCGCCATTTATTATGGGAAAAGGGTGTTTAAAAAAAAAAATCGGTTTCGGTCCCCAAGGGGGGAAAAAAAAAAAAATTCCCCTAAAACCTGCCCCCCTTTCCCCCCCACCCCCCTCCCCAATTTTTGAATATCTTTTTTTTTTTCCCGGTTTTTTTTTTTTTTTTTTTTTTTTTTTTTTCTTTTTTTTTTTTTTTATTTTTTCCCTTCTTTTCTTTTCGTGGTTGTCTCTAAAAAAAAAAATTTCTTTTTTTTCTTTCAGTCCCAATTTGTCCATCTTTCCCCTGCAAAAAAATTTTTTTTCCCCCTTAAAAACTCTCTCTCTCCCCCTTTTTTTTTCTTTCCCTTTTCCTTTCCAAAAAAACGGGCCCCCTTCCTCTTTCGGGGCCAAAAAACCCCCCCCCCTTTTTTAAATATTTTCCCATTTTTCCTTATTCTCTTCAGTTTTTTTCCTTTAACCCTTTTAAAACCAAAATTTCTCATTTCCCCCCCCAACCCACTTTTTCCCCAGGTTCCCCCTTCCCCTATTTCCCCCCCCCAAAAAACTCCCCCCCACCCTTAAAGCGCCAACACCATGGCTAGGTTAACCAGTTTTTTTTGGGTTCCGCCAGGTTGTACCAGTTCCCTTTTCCCCGCTTTCAGTTATTAAACCATAGGGGTCGAAAAAATGCCAACTTTTATTCTTTTTTTAACGGAATTGCCTGTTTTCCCTTTTGTTAAACGGGGGCCTTCTTCCCGTGTTACTGGGGACGAAGTGTTAAGGGTTATTTTTTTTGTTTTTTGGGGTTTAATTGGTGGTTCAGTGAAAGGTACCGCTTGAGATGGGAAATAACACGGTTTTTATAAAAACAAAGCAAAATGCGTCCGAGAGAGGGGAAAGGGGGGAGTTTTAATGTGGGGAAAACCGAAAAAAAAAAGAATAAAAAAAAAAATTTTCTGTTATTTTTTTCCGGCCTGAGAGGCTTGCTAATTTGATTCAGAAAACGAAAGGGTTCTTGTAATTTTATTTTCCAAATTGATTTTTTTAAAATTTCCGTTCATTTTAATCTTATGAAAACCTGTGAAATTTAATGGATTTTAATTTATTTTTTTGCTTAAAAAACCCAACTTTAAAAAAAAAATTTTATTTAAATTTGCTTTATTTATTTAAAGGGGATGGGAATATAAAAACCCACGTATTACCTGAAAAAATAAATTACTAATTAAAAAAAAAACAAAAAAATTTAGGGGGAAAAAAAGGAAAAATAAAGGGGGGACTTCCAGGGGACCACCAAAAAAATCCCTGAAAAAAAAAATTAAAAAGGGGGGGTAAATAAAAAAAGTCAAAAAGGAAAACCAGGACCAGCAAAAAAAAAAACTGAAAGAAATCCGGGAAGGGGAAGGCTGGGGAAAAACCGTGCCACATTGAAACCCCCTCTTATGCCCGCAGATTCATAAACTGTTTGGGGGCCTTAAATTTTTTTTTTTATTTTTAAGGGGCTTGCGATTTTAATGGGTGGGGACTAAAAAAAAACTTTTTATTTGGTTTTTTTTGGGGGGGGATTGTGAGATAGTAAAGGCCTAAAAAAAAAAACATTGAGAAATTAATGTGAAAAAAAAAAAAAAAAAAAAAAAAAAAAAAAAAAAGTGCTTTTTCTTTCGTTCAATTCGAAAGATTGAATTTTGGAAAACAGTGTTTTACCAAAAATCGTAAAACTCGGCCCCTTTAACCTTGGGAAATTATTAAATTCCCTTTTTTAACTTTTTTCCCTCTTGGGCACCACTGGATTTTTAACCCTTTCTTTAAACCTAACAATTTTTGAAAATTGCAAAAATAAACCTGTTTTTTATTTTAATTTTTCATTATTTTTTTTGTTTTAATTCCAATTTGCCGTTTTTTCCTTTTTTTTGTATATTAATAAAAAAAATTTTAGAATTTTTTTTTTTTTTTGAGAGAGAAAAAAATTTTGCAATCGGGGGTCTTTAATTAATAATGATATCGATAAACAGTTTGATTGCTTAATAACAAATGAAAAAATTAAAAAAGGGATGAGGATTTAGGTTTTTTTAAATATATTATTTAATTTGTTGTGGTTCAGTTGAAATAATAAATTATTAATTTAACTATCGTTATTTTTTTTTTTTGGGTTTTTGCTTGGTTTTTGTTTTCTCAATTTTTGCTATTTAAATTTATATTCATCTTATTTACTATCACTATCTTATTTAATAATAAATGATAATTAGTTAAAAAAAAATTTTAAATTGAATTAAAATTTTAAATTATTATTATTACTATTTCACCCCAAAAATTTATTTTGTGGATTGGTTTTTTTGTTGTTTTTCACTATTTTTTTATTAATCATTATCATTAATTAATTATTACAGGCCCCAATTTATTAATAAAAAACCAAAGAAACCAGTCAATCATTCCATTATTTATCATCAAATTTATTTATTTTTTGTTGTTATTTAAAATAAACATTATCATTTAATTTTATTTTAATTATTTTTCATTTCTCATCATCATAAGCTTTATTATAATTTTTAATTTTTTTTAAATTTGTGTTATTTTGGTTTATTTTAATTTATTATTAATTATTTTTAATTTTTTATTAATTATTATTAATTATTCATTTTTTTATTTTATAATTATTTTATTTATTTCTTTCACATCATTTTTACCCAATCTCTTTCAATTTTTCATCCACCCAAATTTCTCCAAAATCATAAATTTTCACCCAGGGAAAAAAAATAAAAACGATATTTAAAAATAAAAAATTGGGGGTTGATTTATCATGTTTTTCACATTTAAATAATAAAAACAATTAATAAATAATTAATAATAAATAATTAAAATAATAATTAAATTAAATAAAAATTTTAAAATAAAAAAAATAATGTTTAAAATTATTTGTTTATTATTTTTTAAAAATTTTTAATTATTATTAATTAAATTATTTATTATTATTATTTATTATTTATTTATGATTATATTTTTTATTATTATTATTTTTTTTCTTTAAATCATTCATATTTTCATTCTTCCATCATCATCCTAATCATTCCATTCCAATCAAATCCATCTTTCAATTATCATCATACCCATTAAAATCTCATCAAAATTTCTTTCATTCCAATAATCATTTAACAAAAATGTGAAACAGGGGGACATTAATACTACAGGCCGGGTTAATTAAAATTATGGGTTTGAAACTTATTTAAAAAGGGAGGATGCAAATGGATGTAGGTATAAGTAAATTGGTAAAAAAAACAGTGATTTTTTACGAAAAAACAAAAAAATAAAAAAACTTACTAATGCTGGGTATTGAAATGGAAAAAAAAACGAATCAACAAAAATTTAAATAAATTAAAAAAAAAAAAAAAAATTAAAATAAAACAGTAAATAATAATGATAAGGCAAAACAAATTGGACAAAAAAAAATGATGGAAAAAAAAATGAATAAACATCCAAAAAATTAAAAAAACTTTAATTCGCAAAAAAGTAAAGTCAATAATGATAAAAAAATAAAAAAAACGATATTTTACCGTTTTCAAAATTAAAAAATGTTCTCTTTTTAATGCATTGCAGTTTGTAAATTTAAACAAAAAACCATACGGGGGAAAAATCGAAAATTGTGGAAAAATCAACCCTCGGCAATGAATCTTTTCCCAAAAATAAAATGAAAAAAACCACTTTATTCCCTTTTTTTCATTGAAAACCAAATATAAAAAGGGGCATAAATGGTGGTTTTTTAAACCTACCTTGAAACTGTTTCTTTTAATTAAAATAGATGATTTATGGTGAAAAAAAAAAAGGGGGGAAGGAAAAAAAAAAACTGACTTTCCAACTAAAAACTCTCCACGTTTCTTAATCCCTTGAAAAAACAAATGTGGGGGGGGACTCTTTGGCAAACCTCCCACCGGTTTTGTTTTTTGCAGCGTTTTGCTTTCCTGAATTCGTCGATGCCCTTGGTTTTCTGGTCAAAAACAACTTTTTCACGGAACCTCGTTCCTTCGAGGTTTGGGGGGGACCAGGCCCCAAAAAAACCCTCCCAAAACGCAGCAAAACACGGGGAAAAGGTCAAGATCACAGGGGAAGGAAAAAACGAGGCTGCGGAAGGAAAAAAAACCCTTTTTTCTGACGCGGGAGGGGAGGGTCCCTCATGGGGGGCGTATAGTGAAAAAGGGACCGGGAAGAAGCTTGGGGAAAAAAAAAACCACGGGCAGGGGGAGGTAAAAAATACAGGTCCTGCAGCCTCCGAAAAAAACCACAGGCGAAAAGTCTAGAACCCACCTGAAAAAAAGCCTTTAGGAAACGAACCGACGAAAAAGTCCTAGAACCACTGGCAGTCACCAAAGCACAAAAACTTCTCGCGCCCTCCAGGAACCTTCCTCTTCCGATGCCAAAAGAAAACGCTCAAGAAGCCTCCAGAGGCAAAACCAGAATCTCCTAAGGACGTCAGAGGAAAACCCTCAAAGCCAACCGGGACCCCCCAAAGCAAAGTTTCCGAAAAAAGCCAATCGAACTCCAGAGTACTCGGACCCCGGAGACGAGGCGCCCCAAAGCCAGCCACGCCGAAGCTAAAAAGGCCGAAAAGCGGAGTGGGTTAATAAGTCCGCCAACTGTTCTTTCCTCTGCCAAGGAAAAAGTCCACATTGCCCCGATCCCTCAGGAAGGTTTTTTTCGGTGTTCTGTTAAAAAATTATCCTTTTCCCTGAAAATAAATAGTCATAAATAATAGAAATATTAAAAAAGCCTTAAAATCCTCCATCCGTTTACGTTAAAACCTCTCCCTAAGTAAAACACAATGGAATATTAAGACTTGAATGGACTTGCAAAACTTAAGGAAAAATACCATATTTGCCCAATTCCATGGGAATAATCTCATCTAGGTAGGCCAAGCCGCGGAGCAATATGGGCAACGCAAGCTATCATAATCAACGAGAAAAAGACTAATGGGGCAAAAAAAGACTAATGGCAAAACTAACTGCCCCTTTGCATGAGGGACTGTCCAAAAATATATTTTGTTTCAGGCAATGGGTTGTTCACAAAGAAGGGGGCACGTGGACACGGGTTGAGGAAAAAATTGCATCTAAAATTTTGCCATTAACATTCTTTCGGACTAGGATGTTTATGTCGTGTTAAAATTCACTTGTGGAAAAAACAGCGAAAAAAAAAAAAAAAAATGAATTATGGAAACTGCTAACCTGACCCCAAAGTAACAGCCACTGAAAAAGAAAAAAGAAAAAAAAAAAAAAAAAAGGTTATTTCAATTTTATTTTTTTTTTAATGAAAAAGCTTCTTTGGTCTAATTTGTTACATATTTTTCTCTTGGGCGAAGAAATTTACATGAGATTCACTGAGAAGAAAAAAATTAAACAGCGGATTTTCGATTCAAAATAGCCCTAAAAAACAATCTACATTGCTTTACTGATGAATGTAAAAATCGACGCACAATTTACAACATAACCATAAAAAACAAACAACAAATTTCCACTAACTAAATAATAATTAAAATAAATCAATACGCGTTTATCCAGAATTGGTCAATTTTCTTGCCAATTTCTACTCAGAAATGAAATTGAAGTAAATTTAAAAAAGTTAAAAAATCATTACGACAGCTGTAACGGGAAGGGGTATCGAATTTTTACGTAAATGATTGATATTAGTGTTTTGCTTTGGTAATATAAAATAATTATTTACAGTTATCGGTTGTTGGCAATAGTGTTGGTTGTTGTTTCATTCATTCATTAATCATTATTATAAATTGATGATTGATGGGATGATTGGATTTGATGATTGATGGATGTTTTGATGATGATGATTGATGATGATGATGATGATGATTAATGATTAATAATTAATAAAAATTATTTATTAATTTTTATCATTTAATTATTATTAACTTATACTTTACTATACATTATTCATTATCATTATTATATGTTAAAATATGATGATAATAATAAAATAATAAAAAAATCATTTCATATTATTATTGTCATTTCATATATGTTTTATTATTATTAAATATTACTATTATTTGTTGTTTTGGTTTGTTGTTTGTTTCTTAATTAGTAATATTTGCTATTTATTATTTTTTATTTTTCTATTATCAATAATATTTTTTCATTGTTATTATTGTTTGTTATATGTTATTAAAAATAAATTATTTATTGGTTTTTATTATTTATTATTATTATTTATTATTATTATTATTTTATTAATTATTTAATTATATTATTAAATTATTTATTTAATTATTTTATTTATTTAATTTATTAATATTATTATTTTATTATTTATTTATTATTTACATTTTATTATATTATAATTATGTTGTTATTATTCATTATCTTTTTTTAATCAAATATCAGGGTGAAAGAGATGATGAAAAAAATAAAAACAAATACTTAATTTTCTTACTTACTACTACTAATAAATAAAAATAATGGTTGTGAAGATAAAAAAAATAGTAGTAAGATAATTAATATTTTATACAGCAAATTATAAATAATGATAAAAAATAAAATATAAATTATAGTAGGTTGGTAATAATGAAAAAAAAATGAATAAATAATAATATATATGAGGGGATAATAATAATATAGCAATATTAATAAATAATAAATAATTATATTGTTAATAATAAATATGGTAATAACAATAGGATTAATTTAATAATCATTTAAATTAAAAATGATGTATTAATAATTAAATAGTTAATAATGATGATGGATGGTGAATTTGATGAATAATTATTGATTGATGAATAATAATTGATATGGATCAATAAAAGGGATTAAATATATGATAATAAACCAAAATTATAAAAATATAAATGGGACTAATAAAATACAAATGAATGGTATTAAAAACAAAAATTAATAAAGTTATTATTATATAAAATGAATGGAGACGATGATAATTAATAAAAAATGATGGATTAGTAAAACAATTGATAATGTATAATTGATAATAAAACCGTAGTAAATACAATAATGGTGATAAAAAAAAGTAATTTCGCAGTGATAAAATAAACTATAATGATTATTTGATAAAAACAGCAATAATGATAATCAAAAAAAACCCACAATAAATAATTAAATAAGTGATAATAATGGTAAATGATTATATATATGAATAAATAATAAATTATTAGTAATTAAATAATAATAATAATAATAATTAAATAATGATAAAATTATTTATTATTATTTGTTATTATTGTTATTATTATTATTATTGTTATAAAACCAGTGGTAGTAGTTAGTAGTGATGATAATAATAATAATGATGATAGTAATAAGATAATTACAATAGTGATAATTATAAAAAAGATAAATCGAATGATAAACAAAACTATAAATGATATAATTAAAAAAAATAAAATAATATTAAATGGGTGAACAATGATGATAATAAAGTATATTAAGCATCATTGTCACCATTAATATTAGTTTATTATTATATCATAAATCATTATAGTTTTTTATCATTCGATTTTATCTTTATAATTAATTCACTATTGTAAAAATTTATCCAATTATTTACTATCAATTTCCATTAATTTATATTAATCCATACTACTACTACTACCACTGTTTAAAAACAATAATAATAATAAAATAAAACAAATAATTAAAACAATAATAATAATTTAATTATCATTATTATTATTATTATTTAATTATTATTTTTTTACTATAATTTTATTATTTCATTATATAAATCATTACCATTATTATCCTTATTATTATTATTGTGTTGAATATTCATTATTGCTGTTATTATTCATAATTCATTATAGTAGTATTATCACTGCGATTATCTTTATTTCATCCAACCATTATTGTTAATTACTTACGGTTTTATTTACGATTACGATATACATTGTTTACTATCCATCATTTGTTATTATCATCGGTCATCATCATTATAAAATAATAATAACTATTAAATGTTGTTATACCATCATTGTAGTTAGGTCATTATTTATAATTTTGTATCATCAATATTAATATTTAAACCTCTTATTATCATATCAATTTATTAATCATCATCATAATCATCAAATCAATCACCATCCATCATTCATTATTTACTATATTAATTATTATCACATTCATTATTATTGATTTATTATTATCATTGGTTATTATTCTTAATTATTATTATTATTATTATTAATATTGCTATTATTATTAATCCCACCACCATCAATATTTATTATTCATTTTTCAATTTTATTATTTAACTAACTACTTTTACTTATTATTGTTATCATTAATTATTTGTGATAAAATATAATTTATTTTCTACTACTATTTTTATCTTCAAACAAAACCAATTATTATTATTAGTAGTAGTAGTAGAAAATTTAGTATTGGTTATTTTTTCATTTTTTCATTCATCATGATATTGATAAAAAAAAAATAAAAAAAAGATAATTGATAATAAACAAACAAAAAATAAATGTATAAATAATATTATAAATGGTAATAATATAAATAATAATAAAATAATAATAAATTAATAATAAATATAAAAAAAGATATAATAATAATAATAATTTTAAAATAAATAATTAAATAGCAAAAATAATGCAATAATTAATAATAATAATAATGATAATAAATAAAAAAAAATATAATAAATACAAAATTCAATAAATAATAAAACAAAAAACAAAAAAAACAAACAATAATAACAAAATTGGAAAAAAAATTAATTTATGAATAATAGGAAAATAAAATTTAATAAATAGCAGGAAAAAATACTAATAAGAACAAAAAAAACAACACAAACAAAAACAAACAAAAAAAAAACAATAATAGTAAATTAATAATAATAATAAATAAAACAATAATGATGACAATAATAAATTGATGGATTTTTTATTATTAATTTATTAATCATATTTAAACAAATAAAAAATAATGATAATGTAGTAGTTAGTAGGAGTTATTTAATTAAATAAAATAATTGATAATAATAATAATATTATTATTTATATCATTTATTTCATTTCAATTCATCATCATCCATCATTCATCATTCATCATCATCAAATCCCATCATTCATCAATTCATCATCATTCTCATTCATCATTATAATAATGATGATTTGATGGATGAAAACAAAACAAACACAATAAAAAAAAACTATTTGCCAAACAACGATAATGTTAACAAATTAATTTAAAATTAAAAACAAAGGCAAAACACTAATATAAAATTCATTTACGTTAAAAATCGGAATTTACTCTTCCCGTTTACAGCTGTCGTAATGGATTTTTACTTTTAAAAATTTACTTTCATTTCATTTCTGAGTAGAGAAAATTTGCAAGGAAAAATTGGACATCTTGGATAAAACGGGCGGTATTGATTTATTTTTTAAATTATTATTTAGTTTTAGTGGAAAATTTGGTTGTTTTGTTTGTTTTTTATGGCCTTGTTATAATGTTGCGTCGATTTTTATTAATTTCATCAGTAAAGCTTAAATGTAAGAGTTGTTTAGGGCTTTTTTGAATCGAAAAATCCGCTGTTTAATTTTTCTTTTCTAAAGGTGGAATCTCATGTAAAAAATTTCTTCGGCCAAGAGAAAAAAAAAATATGTAAAACAAAAAATTTAGACCAAAAAGCTTTTTCATTAAAAAAAAAAAATAAAAAAAATTGAAATAACCTTTTTTTTTTTTTCTTTTTTTTTCAGTGGGCTGTTTACTTGGGGTCAGTTTAGCAGTTCATTAATCTTTTTTTTTTTGTTCGCTTGTTTCCCAAGTGAATTTTACCCACGGGACACTAAAAAACATCCTAGTCCGAAAAAAGAATGTTTAATGGCAAATTTTAGATTGGCATTTTCCTCAAAAACCGTCCACGTGCCCCTTCTTGTGAAAAAACAAAAAACCCATTGCCTGAAAAGAAAACAAAAATATAGTTGGGGAACAGTCTCATGCCAAAAGGGGCAGTTAGGGTTTTTTTGCTGCCATTTAGTCTTTTTGCCATTAGTTCTTTTTTTTCTCGTTGGATTATGATAAGCTTGCGTTTGCCCATATTGCCTCCCGCCGCTTGGGCCTTACCTAGATGAGGATTATTCAATGGAAAATTGGGGGCAATATGGTGTTATTTTCTTTAAGTTTGCAAAGTCATTCAAGTTTTAATATTCATTGTGTTTATTAGGGAGGAGGGTTTTTTACGTAAACGGATGGGAGGATTTTAAGGCTTATTAATATTTCTATTATTTATGACTATTATTTCAGGGGAAAAAAAGGGATAAATTTATTAAAACAGAAAACAAGTACCTTCCTGAGGGATCGGGGGCAATGTGGGGACTTTTCCTTGGCAAGGAGGAAGGGACAGTTGGGCGGACTTATTAAAACCCACTCCGCTTCGGCTTTTTAGCTTCGGCGTGGGCTGGCTTGGGGGGCGCTCGTCTTTTGCCCCGGGGGTCCGAAGGTTACTCTGAGAGTTTCGATGGCTTTTTCGGAAACTTTGCTTTTGTGGCGGTCCCGGTGGCTTGAGGGTTTTTCTCTGACGTCTTTAGGAGATTTCTGGTTTGCCTTCTGGAGGCTCTTGAGCGTTTCTTTGGCATCGGAAGAGGAGGTTCTGGGAGGGGCGCGGAAGGGAAGTTGTGGCTTGTTTTGACTGCAGTGGTTCTAGGACTTTCGTCGGTCGTTCTAAGGCTTTTGCAGGTGGTTTTCTAGGACTTTCGCCTGTGGTTTTCGGAGGCTGGCAGGACCTGTATTTTTACCTCCCCCTGGCCCGTGGGTTTTGTTTGTCCCAAGCTTTCTTTCTGGTCCTTTTTCACTTATACGGCCCCCCATGGAGGGGGACCTCCTCCGCGTCAGGAAAGGGATTCCTTCGGCAAGCCTCGTTCTCGCTGTGGATCTTGACCTCCCGTGTTGCTTTGGCGGTTGGAGGTTCGGGCCTTGGTCTTCACCTCGAGGACGAGGGTCGTGAAAAGTTGTTGACCAGGAATACCAAAGGGACATCGACGAGATCAGGAGCAAAACGCTGCAAACAATCGGTGGAGGTTGCAACGAGTCCCCACCATTTGTTGCCAAGGGGATTAAGAAAACGGTGGAGGAGTTATGTGGAAGGTCAGTTTCCTTCCCCTTTTTTTCACCATAATCATCTATTAATTAAAGGACAAGTTCAAGGTAGTTACACCACCATTATGCTTTATATTTGGTGTTCAATGATGGGCAAATCAAGTGTTCATTGATTTGGGAAAAGATTCATTGCCGAGGGTTGATTTCACATTTTCAGATTCCAGTATGTTTATGTTATTACAGGCTGCAAATGCATTAAAGAGAAACAATTTATCTATATGACACGGTATATCGTTTATTGTTATCATTATTACTGACTTTTATTGCGATTATGTTATTGATGTTATCATTATTTCCATCATTATTCTTGTCATTGTTTGTTGCTAATCATTATATTTTAACTGTATTATTATTATTTTTTTTTTTTTTAATTATTATTATTGTGATCGTTTTTTTATTAATCAATACTAGCATTTAGTAGTTTTCTTATTTTTAGTTTGTAAAAAAATATCACTGTTATTTCATTTAGCATTATTTTCTATGCATTCATTGCATCATCTTTTAAAATAGGTCATCCATATTATTACTGCCTTGTAGTATTAATGTCATGTTTCATCATTTTATTGTAATGATGGATGGATGGATGATGATGATGATTTATGATGATGATGATGATGATGATGATGATGATGATGATGATTGATGGGTGATGGGGTGATGATAAATGATGATGATGATAATAATAATAATAATAATAATAAATAATCATAATAATAAATAATAATAATAATAAATAATAATTAATTGGTAATTTAAAAAATAATAACAATAATTTAACTAACCATTATCATTATTATTATTATTATTATTTATTATTATTATTATTATTTATTATATTATTATTTGTTATTATTAATTGTGATCATGATAAATTTCATTACTTTAATTATTATTAATTATCGTTATTTTTTCATGGGATGATGATGATGTTGTTTGATGATGATGATGATTTGATGATGATAATGATGGATGATGATAAAATAATAATTAAATAAATAATGATTAATAATTAAATAATAATAATAATAATAATAATAATAATAATAAATAAAATAAACAATAAACAACAATAAAATTATAATTATAATTAAAGCTTATGATGATAAAGAATGAAAAAAAATAAAAAAAATTATGATTATGATAATGATATTAATAAAAAAACAACAATAATTAAATTTAATGATGATGATGGATGATGATGGGGGACTGTCATTGTTATTATAATTAGGGCTGTAATATAATAATGATAATGATAATAAAATAGTGGACAAAAAAACAAACAACACAATAAATTGGGTGGATGATAGTAATAATAATAATTTTCTTTATAATCATTATTTTTACTATTATCTTTTTTTATTAATAATGATAGTGATAGTAAATAAAGAATGATTACTATTAATAGCAAAGAATGAGAAAAACAAACAAAAACAAACAGCAAACCAATAATAATAACGATAGTTTAAATAATAATTATTATTCACTGACAACAAAATAAAAAAATTATAAACTAATTCTTCATCCTTATTAATTTCATTGTTATTTAGCATCACTGTTATCGATATCATTATTAAAAGAGCCGATTGCAAAAAATTTTCTCCTCTCGGAAAAAAAAAAAAAATCTAAATTTTTATTAATATACAAAAAAAGGGAAAAACGGCAAAATTGAATTACAAATACAAAAAAAAATACTGAATGTAAAATAAAAAACAAGGTTATTTGCATTGCATTGTAGGTAATTGAAGGTAGATCAGTGGTGCCAGAGGAAAAAAAAGTAATTGGGGGATAATTTTATTCAAGGTTTAAAGCCGAGTTTACGATTTTGGTAACACCTGTTCAAAAATCATCTTTCGAATGACGAAGAGAAAGCACTTTTTTTTTTTCTTTTTTTTTTTGTAATTTCACATTTATTTTTTCTCTATGTTTTAGGCTTTTTTTACTATCTCCACAATCCTCCCAAAAAGACAAGTAACAGTTAGGTCCCACCAGTAAATTCGCAAAGCCTTAAAATAAACATTTAAGGGCCCCCAAAAACAGGGTTATTGGAAATCTGCGGCATAAGGAGTGTTTTCAATGTGCACGGTTTTCCCAGCTTCCTCTCTGGGATTTCTTCAGTTTGTTCTGCTGTCTGTTTTTTTGCAGTTTTTATTACCCTTATTATTTTATTCAGGGGGATTTGGTGGTCGTGAGTCTTTTTTTTCCTTTTTTCATACTTTGTTTTTTAATTAGTATATTTTCAGGTAATACGGTGGGTCTTATATTCCATCCGCTTAAAATAAATAAAAGGCAAAAATTAATAAATTTTTAAAAGTGATTATTAAGCAAACAAAAATAAATTAATCATTAATACACAGGTTACATAAGATACATGGACGGATTAATAATCAATTGATAATACACCAGAACTCTTTCGTTCTGAAATCAAAAAATTAGGCAGCTCTCCTCAGGGCGGAAATAACAGGGAAACAATTTTTTTTTTATTCCTTTTTTTTTCGGGAGTTTTTCCCACATTAAAAAAAAACTCTCTCTCTCCTCTCGACCCGCATTTGCTTGTTTAATATTAAAACCGTGTATTTCATTCTCAAGCGGGTTTTTATTCACTGACACACCAATAAACGCCCAAAAACAAAAAAAACAGATAAAACATTTAAAACACTCGTTCAGTAAAACAGCGAGAAGGGCCGTTTAAACCAAAGGTAAAACAAAGGGGCATTCCGTATAAGATAACAAAGTGTTTTTTTCTGAACCACTATGGTAATACTAACTGAAAAAGGGGGGAAGACAAGGGGGGGGGGAACTGTAACAGAAAATGGCGAAAAAAACAACAAAAAAAAACTGTTACCTAGCATGTGTGTTGCGGCTGGAGGGGGGGTGGGAGGGGGTTTGGGTGAATAGGGGGGGAAAGGGGGGACGTGTGAAAAAAGGGGTGGTGGGTGGGGGAAGTGAGAATTAAGTTTGGTTATTAAAAAAGTTTAAAAGGGAAAGGCTGAAAGAAGAATAACAGGGGAAAAGATTGGAAAAAAATATTTTTGAAGGGTGTTTTTGGCGAAGGCGAGGGGAAAGGCCCCGTTGGGAAAGGGGGAATGATGGAAAAAGGAAAAAAAGTGAGGAAAGGGAGGGAGGAGGATATGAGGTGATGATAATATTCGCATGGGGAAAAGATGACAAAAATGTGTGACTGAAAGAAAAAAGCAAAAAAAAGGTTTTTAGGGGGGGGAACAACACGAAAAGGAAAAACAAAAAGGGAAAAAATAAGAAAAAGAAAAAAAAGAAAAAGAAAAAAAAAAAAAAAACAACAAGAAAAAAAAAGGGGGAAAAAAAAAAAAAACAAGATTATTTTACAAAATAGGAGAGGTGGGGGGGGTAACAGGCAGGTATTAGGGGGAATGGTTGTCTCGACCGCAAACGATAATTTTTAAAACAATCATTACCATAAAATAAATGGGCAGGACAAAGTGTTTCAGGAAAAAAAAACTTCGTTGCGCGGGTTCTTGTAATGGACCAAAGAAGAAAACCACAAGATAGAAAAAACTAGGCCCCATGGTCCCCACCTCAGCTGCTAGTCGGGAAAAAGTCCCAAACGTCTAATAACCCAGGCGCCGAAGGAGTAAAACACAAAAAAAAAAAGGGCGACCGGAAAAATGGGTGGGTTGTTTTTTTTTTTCTTCCCCGGGGCCCCACACTTTTCACCCAAAAAAAAGGGTCCGGTGGACCATATAACATAAAACATAATAAACTAAACTTTTTCTGTTGTTTTTCCGTAATGGAAAAAACAGGGACTTTCTATGCTCATGTTTTCTATGGTATGGATTTTTTTTTATCACCGATTAAGTGGAGGAAATTTAAAAAAAATTGAATTTATTAAAAAAAAGGAGGAAAGATATGAAAAATAAAGAATTGGGGTTTTATTTCCCTCTCTCTCTCTCTCCTTTTTCTCCCTCTCTCTCCTCTCTCCTTCTTTCTTCTTTTCCCTTTTCTTCTCCCTCTCCTCTTCTCTTCCTCTCTTCTTCCCCTCTTCTCTCTCTTCTCTCTCTCCTTTCTCTCTCTTCATTTGGATAATTAACCGCGGCTTTGTTGCATCACGAAAATGTGGTTTGTATTTGCAATGTGGGGGGGGAATTTTTGCCGGCGTTTTTAAAACATAATTACCATGTATGGAATTTTAAAAATTACGTATTGTAACGTGGGATGTGTGCAAAAACGGGAAATGAATTTAAAAAATTTATAGGGACCTGTCAGTTTCTCTGTTGGATTAATTTTAAGGGACGCTGGCTAGGGGCCTCCGATTGTTAAAAATTGGGGGGCCATTTTTTCGGCTAAAAGAATTTGGCGGAGGGGGGGGACTGTTATTTACGGGGGGAGAGGGGAGGGAAGGGGAAAAAAAGGGGGGGGGGGGGGGGGGGAGGGAAGGGGAGGAGAGAAAAAAAAAAAAAAAAAAAAAGGAGGAAAAATAAGAAGGAGGAAGAAAAACCAAAAAAAAAATGATTTTTTCCTCCAAAAAATTAATTCTAAAAGGACCCTTTACCGGGATCTTATAAAAATGTTTATAAAATTTGAATCTTTTTTTGGCTTTTTTTTTCAAAAAATAACCTCCCTCCCACCTTGGGCCCGTGTTCAAAAAAAAACACTTGTTTTGGACAAAAGTGGTTGGGTCAAAGGGGAAAAATGAATATTAATGATTTTTAATTTCCCTTTTTTTTTTTTTTTTTCATTTAGGCCTCCTTTTAAAATCAATACGAAAATTTACTAAACTTTCATGGCAAGAAAATTTATTGTTACGGGCTTACTTGTTTTTAAAACAAAAAATGTATGAAATTTAAAGAAACTTAATTGTGTCTATTCTTAAGTTTTTAAAAAGTCGGGGGGAAAGGAAAGCAAATTAAGATATCCCAAAACAAAAAAAAAATTTCCAAAAAAAAACATTTATGCGCTCCTGGCCAGGGGCCCTGCACCAATTTGCAGGTGCACTTGCCCACTTCCCTGATTTAAATCCGGGGCCAACCTTTTTCTTCTTTCCTGAGAAAAAAAGGGGCCTTATGTATGGAAATTTGGGAAAAAATAAAGGGGGAACCACGAGCTCAAAAATAATTTTTTTTTTTGCTCCACCTCGGGCGGGCCAACGGTCCCTTTGGTTTCCGGGGGAAAAAAAATTTTATTTTTCCAGGTTTTTCTTGTTTTTAAATTTGTGGAGGGGGGGAACTTATTTTTGAGGAGGGTCCGTAGGGCAGGGGGGTCTGGGGAAACAGGTTTATTTGGGGGCGGCAAGGGCATAAAACCCCAACCGGCCGAAACCGCACGAACCCCCAAACCCGGTTTTTTACATGGCCACGCAACGCTTTTGCATGCAAAAGGGGCACGCCATTTCGCACGCACCGCCAACGCCAGGCACCACGCCACGCCCCGCAGCACCCCCACAAACCCCCCACCCCACACACCACAACACCCACCCCCAACCCCAACCACCCCACACACAACACCCACAAAACCAAAACCCACACAACAACCCACACACACCAACAAATATATTATTATTTTAAAATTAATATTATTTTAATATATATATATAATTATTTTGGGTGTGGGGTTTGTGTTGGGGATAAAATTTCTATCTAATCTATCTTAAATTCTTATCTAATCTATCTAAATCATATTTTATATAATAATATATATTATTATTTATATATATAATATATAATTAATTATTACATATATTATATTAAATGTTACAAAATTATAAATATATTTATATATTTTTATATATTTTAAAATATATATAATAATTTAAAATATTTTAAATTTTAAAAATATAAAAATAATATTTATTAAATATATTTGCATATTATTTTTAATATATTATAATTTATATATATATTAATTTATATATATAATATTTAACATTATTACTTACATAATTATTTTTTATATATATTTATAAATATATTATTATAAAATTATATAAAAATTATTATAATATGGTTGGTTTTGGTTTGGGTGTGGGGTGTGTGTTGGTGGTTGTGGGTGGTTAATATATTAATATATTAAATATAATTTATATTATTATAAATAAAAATATAATATATAAATATTTTATATACATTATATATTAAAAACAGGGGGGGACACTCCCTTGGGTTGGGTTTAGTGTTTGAGGAAAAAAAAAAAAAACGTGTGGGGGTTGGCTTTTTCTTAAAACTTTTTATTGTTTCCCGGTTTTTAAATCTTAGGGAAAAGAGGGGTAAGCCCCTGTCAGCACAAGGGGGGCAGGGGATTATAGTTTGGAGGGCTGGGGCACCTTGCCAGGGGGCAAAGCGGGGATGTTTTTTCTGGAAAAACCACTTTTCCAAGGTCCTCCTGTGCATCTGTTCC
>NW_023660156.1:0-19837 GCF_015228065.2 Penaeus monodon | reverse complement strand
TTCTGGGTTAAACCTTTTTTGGGGGGGAAAAAAAAATCCCCTTGGGGGGCCCGGGCCCCCTTTTAAAAATTCCCCAAACCCTTTTAAAAATTAAACTTCCCGGCATTTTAAAAAAGGGGAAAGAAAAGGTGTGGGGGGAAAAAAAAATTTTGGATTCCCCCCCTAAACCCCCCTTTTTTTTAAACCTTTTTTTTTTCTTTTCTTAAATTTAGAAAAAAAAAAATTTTTTTTGGAAACAAAAAAATTTTGTTTCCAAAAAACCCTGTTTTTTAAACTTTCCCCTTATAAAAAAACCCTATTTCCCCCTGGGGAAAAGGGGGAAATTTTTTTTTTAAAAAAAATTTCCCCGGAAAAATTTTTAAAGATAAAAAACCTTTGAAGCCCTTTGGAAAAGGGGGTTTTAAACCAAAAAATTTTTTAAAACATTTTAAAGACAATATTTAAATAAAGAAAGCCCGGGCCAAAAAAGGGGTTTCCCCCCCTTTTTTTTTCCCCCCTTTAAAAAATTTTAAAATTTTTTCCCCTTAAATTAAAAAGGGAAAAAGGGGGGAAACCAAAACTTCGCAAAAAATTTTGGGGGTTTTTAAAATTAAAAAATTTTTTTTTTGATTCCAAAACGAGAAAAGGGGTTTTTTTCCCTTTTAAAAAAAATTTCCCGTGTTCCCCCCAGTTTTCCCAAAACATTTTTATTTTTAAAAATTTGAATTTTTTTCCTTTTTATAAAGGGGGGGAAAAAAAATTTAAAAAAATTTTCCCCCAAAAAAGGGGAAAAAAACCCTTTATTGGGGGTTTTTAAATTTTAACCCAAGAGAAACTACCTTTTTAAATTTTTTTTTTGGGTTAAAACCCTAACAAAAATTTTTTATTTTTTTTGGGGGTAATTAAAACATAAAAAGGTTATAGAAAATTTTTTTTAAAAAAACAAAAAGGGGATTAAAAAAAAATTTTTAAATTTTTTTTTTTGAAAAACCAAAATTGGGGAAAAAATTTATTGTTTCTTTTTTAAAAAAGGGAAAGGGGCCCCGGGAAAAATTCCCTTTTTCATTTTGGGAAAAAATTTAAAAAAATTTTAAATTTTAATTTCCCCGGAAGGTTAAAAACAAACCCGGGGAAACCCAAATTTAACCCCAAAGGGGCTTTTTAAGATTTTTTGTGTTAAATTCCCAAAATTTTAGGGAAAAATTTTGGTTTTTTTAAATTTTAAGGGGGCCCTTTTAAAAATTTTTTAAAATTAAAAATTTAAAAAAGGTTTTTTTTGGGGGTTTTTTTACCCCGGGGAAAAAAAACCTTTAATTAAAAAAAAATTTTTTAAAAATTTTTAAAAAAAAAAAAAAGGGTAGTTTTAATAAAATTTTTTTGGGGAAATAAAAATTTTAAAATTTAAAAATTTTATGTTTACCCAAAACTTTTTATTTTTATAAAATTTTTTGTAATTTGGGTTAAATAAAAATTTGGGGTTTAAAAAAAAAAATTTAAAATTTGAATATTCCCTTTTTTTATTTTATTATTTTTTTATTTTTTTTAATTTAAAAATTTTTAAATTTAAAAATTTTTTAAAAAATTTATTTATTTTTTTTAATAATAATAAAATAAAAATTAAAATAATTTATAAAAAAAAATTTTTTTTTTTTTTTTTTGGTTTTTTTTAAATAATAAAAAAAAAATAAAAATTTTATTAATAATATAAATAAAAAATAAAAAAAATATATATTTATTTTAATATATATTTTTTTTATATATAAATTTAAAATTTTTAATATAATTATTAAATAAAAAAAAAAGTTTTTTGGGGGGGGGGGGGTTTTTTTTTTTTTTTTTTTTTTTTTTTTTTTTTTTTTTTTTTTTTTTTTAAAAAAAAAAAAAAAAAAAAAAAAAAAATTTTTTTTTTTTTTTTTTTTTTTTTTTTTTTAAAAAAAAAAAAAAAAAAAAAAAAAAAAAAAAAAAAAAACAAACCCCCTTTTTTTTAAAAAAAAAAAAAATTTATAAAAATTTAAAAAAAACCCAAAAATTTAAAAAAAAAAAAAAAAAAATTTTTTTTTTTTTTTTTTTTTTTTTTTTTTTTTTTTTAATTTTTTTTATTTTATATTTTTTAAATTTATTTAAATTATATTTTTAAATAATAAAATTATAATTTATTTTTTTATTAATTAATATATATATTTTTAAATTTTGTTGGTTTTTTTTTTTTTTTTTTGGTGTGTGTGTTAGGTGGTTTTGTGGGGGTTTTTTCCCCAAAAAAAAAAATTTTTTTTAATCCCCCTGGGGGTTTGGTTGGGGGTTTTGGTTGGGGGGTTTTGTTTTGGGGGAAAACAAAAATTTTTTTTAAATTTTTTTTTTAAAAAATTTTTTTAAGGGTTTTTTTTTTGGGGGGGGGGGGGGGGGGGGGGTTTTAAAAACCCCCGGGGGGGTTGGGTGGACAGTTGGGGGGGGGAAACAAAATTTGGGGGGGGGGTTTTTTTAAAAATTTTTTAACCCTAATGGGGGAAAACCCCGGGGGAAAATTCCCAAAAAAAGGGGTTTTTTGGGAAAAATTTTAAATTTTTAAAATTTGAGTTTCTCCCCCTTTTTTTCCCCATTGGCGCCGGCCCAATTTGGGGGGGGGTTTGGGCCCCCCAAAACCTTTCCCCAAAGGGGCCCCCAAAAAAAGGGGGGGCCCCCCAACAAAACCCCCCCCCCTGGGGGAAAAAAAAGGCCCTTTTAAAAACCCCCCCTTTTCCACCCCCTTTTAAAACCCTGACCCCTAACATTTCCCCGGGTAATTTTAACCGGGGTTTTTTGGTTTTTTTTTTTTTTTTTGGGGTTTTTTTGGGTTTTGTTTAAATTTTTTTTTTTTTTTTTTTTTTTTTTTTAAAAAAACGCCCTTTATTTCTTTTTTTTTTGGGGGGGGTTTTTTTTTTTTTTTTTTGGGGGGTTTTTTTTTTTTTTTTTTTTTTTTTTTAAAAATTTTTTTTTTAAAATATTCCCTTTTTAAAAAAAAATTTTAATTTTTAAAATTTAAAATTTTTTTTTATTTTTTATATTTTTTAATTTTTTTAAAAATTTTTTTTTTATTTTTTATTAAAAAAAAAAAAAATTTTTTTATTTTTTTTTATTTTTTTTTTTTTATTATTTTTTTTTTAAAAATTTTTTTTTGGGGGGGTTTTTTTTTAAAAATTTTTTTATTTTATTATTTTTTTGGGGTTTTTTCCCCTTTTTTTTCCCCTTTTTTTCCCCAAAATTTTCAAAAATTTTTTTTTCTTAAAAAAATCTTTAAAAAAAAAAAGTTTTTTTTTTAAAAAATTTTTAAAAATTTTTTTAAAAATTTTTTCCTAATTTTAAAATTTTTTAAAAAATTTAATAAAAAAAAATTTTAAAAAATTTTATTTTCCAAAAATTTTAAAAAAAAATTTTTTCTTTTTTAACCCGGGGGTAATTTAAAAAACCTTTTGGGTCTTTTTAAAAAAAAAAAATTTGTTTTAGGAAAAAAATACCTTTTAAAAATTTCATTTCTTTTTTATTTTTCTATTTTAAATTTTTAAATTTCTTTTTTCTTTAAAAATTTTTTTATAAAAAATTTTTTAAAAATTTTCCCTAAAAATTTTTACCTTTTTTATCATCCTTAAACCCCAAAGCAAAAAAATTTTTTTTTTTTAAAAAAAAAGGGGGAAAAAAATTTCTTTTTTTGGAAAATTTTTGGGGTTATTTTCCTTTTAAAAATTTTTTCCTTGTTTAAAAAAAATTTTAAAAAAAACCCCCCAAAATAACTTGGATTTAAAAATTTTTTTATATTTCAAATTTAATTTAAAAATATAAAAAATTATTTTTTAAATTTTTTTTTAAATTTTCTTAAAATAAAATTTTAAATTTAAAAGGGTTTTTTTTTTTTAAAATTTTTTCCTTTTAAAAAAAATTTTCCAAAAAAAAATTTTAAAACCAAAAAAAACTTTTTTTTTTTTTTTTTTAATTTTTTTTTTTAAAACCCTTTTTAATTTTTTTTAATAAAAATTTTTTTTTTAAATAAAATAAAATATTTTAAATTAAAAAATCCCAAAAAATTTTTTTTTTAATTTTTTTTTTTCCTTTTAAATTTAACATTTTAAAAATTTTTTTTTTAAAAATTCTCTTTTATTAAAAATTTAAAAACCCCCACAAACCCACAAACCCCCCAAAAAAAAAAAACCCATAAAACCCCAAAAACAATTTATAAATTTTTCTTTCAAATTTCCCCAATAATTCCCCAAAAAAAATAATTTTTTTAAATAATTTTTAAAATTAAATTTCTTTTCTAAATTTTTAAAAAATTTTATTTTTATTCCCTTTTTTTTCCCAAACTCCAAAAAAAAATTTTAAAATTTTAAAAAAAATTAAAAACATTTTTAAAAATTTTTTAATATTTTATATAAAAATTTTTAAAAATTTTTTTTAAATTTTATTTTTTTATAATTTTTTTTTTTTTTTTTTTGTTTTTTTTTTTTAAAAAACCCCCCACCCCAAAACCCAAAAAAAACCCCCCCAAAAAAAAACCCAAAAAAAAAACCCATATATTTTAAAATTAATTTTTTTTTTTTTTATAATTATAAAAATAAAAAATTTTTTTTTTTTTTTTTGGGGGGTTTTTTTTTTTTGTATTTTTTTTTTGATAATTTTTTTCCTTTTTAAAATAAAGGGTTTTAAAAAAAGGGGATGTTAAAAACCCCCCAAAAAAATTTAAAAAAAAAAAAAAAACCCCCAAACAAATTTATATTTTTTTTTTTTTGGGGAAAAAAATTGGTTTTTTTTAAAAAACCGGGGGGGAAATCCTTGGGGAGAAAATACTATAATGAAAAAAAATTTAAAATTTTTTTAAAATTTAAAAAAAAGGGATTAATCTTTAATAAAAACTTTTTTTGAAAAATTTTCCAAAAAAAAACCAAAAATTTTTGAAAAAAACCAAAAAAAATTTCCACCCTTAAACCGGTTTATTTTTGGGGTTTTTTGGTAACAAAAAATAATAGAAAATTTTTTAAAAATTCGGGGGAAAATTTTTAAAATCCCAAAAAATTTTAAAAAAAAAACCCAAAGTAACCCAAAAAAAAGAAAAAAAGCCAAAAAAAAAAATAAAAAAAAAAAGGGGGGGAAATTTTTTTTTTTGGTTTTTTGGTTTTTTGGGGGTTTTTTTGGTGGGGGGTTTTGGGTGTTTTGGGTTTTGGGGGTTTGGGGGGTTCCCCTTTAGGGGGGAAAAACCCCTAGACAATTTTTTTTTGGGGCATTTTAAAAGAAAAATTGGGGGGGAACCCCGGGAAACAAACCTTTGGGGGGGAAAACCGTTTAAACAGGGAATGAAACCCAAAACCCCCCAAAAGGGGGGGGTTTCTTCCCCCCCTTTATAAAAAGGGGCAACGCCCTGAATTTTAAAAAAAAAAAAAAACAAAAAAAAAATAAAAAAAAAATTTTTAAAAAAAAAAAAAAAAAATTTTATAAATTTTTAATTACTAAAAAATTTAAAAAAAGGGGGAAAAGGGGGGGAAAAAACAAAAAAAAAAGGGGTTTTGAAAATTTTCAAAAATTTCACCCCCAAAATTTTTGAATTTCAGGGGCTTTTTTGGAAAAAAAATTTTTTTCTTTTTTTTTAAAAAAAAGGGCTTTTAAAAGTTTTCCCCTAAAAATTAAAAAAATTAACCCCCCCCCCCCCCCCAAAACCCCCGGGGTTTTAAACAAGGGCGTTTTCCCTTGGGGGCCCCTTTTTGGGTTTAAACCGGTTTTTCCCACCGGCGGGGCAAAAAGAAGTTTCAAAAAAAGGGGTTTTAAAAAAAGGGCCCGGGGTTCTGAAAAACCCCCTTTAAAGGGGCTTTTTTAAACCCAAAAAAAAATTTTTTAAACTTTTTTCAAAAAAAACTTATTTTTTTCCCCAAAAAAGGGGTTTTTTTGAAACCCTAAAAAAAAAAAAAAAAAGGGGTTTTTATTTTTTTTAAATTTTTTTTTTTTTATAAATAAAAATTAAATATTTTTTATAAAAAAAAATTTTTGTTGGAATTAATTAAAATTTTAAATTTTTTTCCCAATTTTTTTAAAAAAATTTTTTTTTGGGTTTTGGGGTTTTTTTAAATAAAAAAAAAATTTTTAAATTTTTTTAAAATATTTTTAAAAAATTTTTTTAAAAAATTTTAAAAATTTTAAAAAGGGTTTAAAATTTTTGGGGTTTTTTAAAAAAATTTAAAAAAAAAATTAATTAAAATAATAAAAAAAAATTTTTTAAAAATTTTGGGGAAAAAAAAAAAAATTAATAAAAATTTTTAAAATGAAAATGTTTGGAAAAATGGGAAAGGATGGGGGGAAAAAGTTTTTTTAAAAAAAATTTTGGGAAAAAATTTTTTAAAAAATTTTAAAATTTTTGGGTTTTTAATTTAAAATTTTAAAAATAAGGGGGTTTTTCGGGAGTTTTTAAAAAAAAAATTATTTTTAGAAAAATAAAAAATTTTAAAAAAAAATTTAAAAATTTTAAAAAAAAAGGGGGGAAAAAAAAAAATTTTTTTTTTTTTATAAAAAAAAAAAATTTATTTTTTTATAAAGTATTTTTATATGGGGTTTTAATAGATATATAAAAAAATTTTTATTTTAAAATTTTTAAATATAAATTTTTAGAAAAATTTTAAATATATATTTTAAAAATTTTTTTTTGTTTTTTAAATTTTTTAAAAAAAATTTTTTATATAAATTTTTTTAAATTTTAAATTATTAAATTTTTTTAAAAATTTTTAAAAATAATTTAATAAAAATTTAAAAAAAATTTTAAAATTAAAAAAAAAAAAAAAATTAAAAAAAAATAAAAAAAAAAAAAATTTAAAATAATAAAATTTTTTAAAATTTAAAAAATAATTTTTATATTATATTAGAAAAATAAAAATTATTAAAAAAATATATAATTTTTTTTATTTATAAAAAATTTTAATTTAAATTTTAAAAATTAAGGGAAATTTAAAGATATAAAATTTTAAAAAAAATTTTAAAAATTTTTAAAAAAATTTTTTGTTTTTATTAAAAAAATAATTTTAAATTTTTATTTTTGGGGAAAAAAATTTTTTAAAGAATAATATTAAAAAATTTAATAAAAATAATAAAAAATTTTAAAATTTTTTTAAAAAGGTTTAAAAAAAGGTTTTTAAAATTTAAATGAAAATTAAAAAAAATTTAAAAAAAAAAAAAATTTTTTTAAAAATTTTAATTTTTTTTAAAATTATTATTTAAATTTTTAAATTTTAAATATTATATATAAAATTTATAAAAAAAAAAGGGGGGGGGGTTTTTTTTTTTTTTTTTTTTTTTTTTTTTTTTTTTTATAAATTTTTTTTTTAAATTTTTAAAAAAAATTTTTAAATTTTAAAAAAAACCCCCCCAAAAAAAAAATTTTTTGAAAATTTTAAAAAAAAATTTATTTCAAAAACATTTTTTTTAAAATAAAAATTAATTTAAAAGAAATAAAAAAAATTTTAAAAAAAAAAATAATAAAATTTTTTAAATTTTTAATTTTTAAATTAATTTTTTTTTTTTAAAAATTTTTTTTAATAAAAAAATTTTAAAAAAAAAATTTTTTGTTTTAAAAATGAATTTTAATTATTTTTTAATTTTTAAAATTTAAAAAAACAATAAAGGGGGGGCAAAAAAATTTAATGGGGGGGAAAATTTTTGGGGGTTTAGAAAAAGCGGCCTTAAAAAACACCACCCAAAAGCCCTGGGGGAAAAATTTTTTTTTTTAAAAAAGGGAGTTTTTTTAGGAAAGGATTCCCGGGAAAAAAGGGGCCCAGTTTTATTGGCTAAAAAAAAATTTTGGAAAGTGGGTTTAAAAACCCTTTGGGGAAAAAAATAGGGGGGTAAAAAATTTTAAACCCGGGGGTTTTTTTGGGTGGCCCCCTTCAAAGGAAAACCGGGTTTGTTGAAACCCTACCAAAAAGGGGGGGGTTTTATTTTATTTTTTAACCAGGGGAAAGGGGCCCCCCTTTTTTTCCCCCTTTTCCCCCTTTTTTGGATAAAAAAATTTAAAAATTTAAAAAAATTTTTTTTTTTTTTTCCTAAATTTTTTTTTTCCCCCCATTTTTTTTTTATTTTTTTTTTTTTTTTTTTAAATTAAAAATTTTTTAAAACCCTTTTTGTTTTGCGAATTTTTGACTTTTAACCCCCCCCCCAAAAAGGGAAAAAATTTTTTAAAACCCAAATGGGCCCCTTTTTATTTTTACACTCAGGAACTTTGACCCCAAAAATTTTCCCGTAAAATTCCCCAAAACCCGGGCCCCAAAAAAACCCAAAAAAACCAAAAAACCAAAAAACCCAAAAAAAAAAAAAAAAAAAAAAAAAAACCCCCCAAAAAAATTTTGGGGGGGGAAAATTTTTATTTTAATTTTTTTTGTTAAGGTTTTGTTATTTTATATTTTTTTTTAAAACACACAAAAAAAACCCCCCCAAAACCCCCTTTAAAAATTTCCCCCTTTATTTTTTCCACCCCCCAAAAAAACCAAATAAAAAAAAAACTCCAAAAAATTTAGTTTTTTTGGGTTCGGGTTTTTTTCGGGTTAAAAAATTTTTAAAATTGGGAAGCGAAAAAGGGGAAAAAATTTTTTAAAATTTTTTTTTAAAAGGGGCCCCCTTTTTTTTAAAAAATTTCCCCTTTTAAAGTAAAATTTCAATTAAATTTTAATCCCCTTAATTTTTAAAAATTTTTTCCCCCCAAAAACTTTGGGCTTTTTTTTTGGGACCCCGGGAAAAAAAAATCATTTTTTTAAAAAGGGGGTTTTTTTTTAAAATTTCAGTTAAAAAGGGGCCCAAAATTTTACCCCAAACTTGTTAGGATAAATAAATTTTTTAAAATTGAAAAAAATTTTTAAAAAAAAAACCCAAAACCCTTTATTTTTAAAGGTTAAAAAAGTAAAAAAACGGAAAATTTATAAAAAAAAAAAATTTAAAATTTAAAAATATTTTTAATTTTTTAAAAAAATTTCCCTTTTTTTAAAAAATTTTATAAAAAAAAAAAACAAATTTTTAAAATCAAGGGGGAAAAAAAAAACATACTTTTAAAAGAAAGGAAAAATTTTTTGTAAATAGGAAATTTTTAAAATTAAAAATAAAAAAAAAAAAAAAAAATTTTAAAGAATTTCTGAATGGGAAAAATTAAAAACAAAATTTTTTAAAAACTTTTTTTTAAAAAAGAAAAAAATTTTTGACTTTTCCCCAAAAAAAATAAAAAACAAATAGGTTTCCCCCAAAACCCCAAAACAAAAAAACAACCTTTTTATAAACTTTTTTTTTTAAATTTTTTAAATTTTTTAAAAATTAATTAATAAAATAAAAATTTAAAATAAAAAAAATGTTTTTAATAAATAAAAAATAAAAATAAAAATTTTATTAAAAATAAATAAAATTTAATTTAAAAAATTAATTTTTTAAATCTAAATTTTTAAAAATTTAAAAAGGGAAAATTTTTTATAAAAAAAAATTAAAAAATTTAAAAAATTTAAAAAACCCAAAATTTTTTTAAAAAGTTAAAAAAAATAAAAAAAAATTTTAAAAAAAACTATATATAAAAGATTAATTACTGATATTAGTATAAGATAATTTAATGAGATAGATAAAACATACTTACCATAGCATAAAGTCAAAACTGTAGATAATAAAGTGGTACTATGTTTAAGTAACTCTCCTGCATATGACTTCAAATCGATGATGAGATCATACTATGGAATATTCTGATAGTGAACAGGAAAATTAGGATGTACGTCATATAACAATACAATAGACTTTGATAGACAACAGAACATCAACAACTTCAGTAATATATTCGCATGAATGTTGGTAGTATAAGAGCTATCATGAGATAGCATCTATGAGGATTGATTCGTATGCAATCATGTAATAACTGAGAAACATAGATTATGCAAAAGGAGAAAAATTTCGCACACTGAAGATAATCCATGTGTCACCTTAATACTACCGAGATAATCCAATGAACAACGCAGGTGTGTACTGTGGAGCATCGGTGAGATGTTGGAGCAACATTCACGATTTCGGCAGATTCTCTTAGCATACAACACCGAGATAATACTGAGACAAATTCAGTGAAAGGCGTAGTGTACTATAGAGGATTCACAAGTTCTTTGGTACATATTGGAAAGAGGACCAACCTATGTATTCTCTTGAGCATAATCCAACTCCAATGAGATAACCGATTTACTTGAGGAATTTGAAACGCATAAGAAAGGACGTAGGAGCTAATCGTTGTTAGAGGAGAGTTATGGAAGATATTTAAACGTCCGACAAGACCGATATACTACAATAATGAAGCTATGATAAGACAAAATTGTTGATAGACTGTTAACGAAGATAAGCAGAATCAAACTGTATAAAGAAATACATACAAAACTAATATTATTCTATTTGAATAACACAATAAATACAGTGATATCATGCCATTCCAGTATGCATATAATCACAAACAACTAGCTAAACTGATATTACTAATAAATTATCTTATAATTTTGTAATATAATTTATATAATGGAATTATAATAATTAAACTATTACTATAATGACTATAATAATAACATTAACTTAGGTTAATGAAATGAACTTACTATACCATGAATCAATTATCAAATTATTAAAAGAAGTTGTGATGTATAAATTGCAAGATAGTAATGTTTATTACGTATAACTGAGTAACAGATCAAAATATACAATTATAAAGTAATACGATCATAATACTAATAATTACAATTATATAGAAACTAAACACATACAATGAATACAGCGAATATCTACATGACATATCAAACATCCACCTACATTCACTTACTTACATATATACCATATTAAATCAATATTATGTTATCATTTATATGTATTACAATAAAAAGGAAGATCAAATATGATGATATCAATACTAAGCGATGTATTTATATATTGATATATATAAACATACATAAATATAACAAGAAAACTAAATATAACTCAGGCAACAGTTATCAAATAAAATAACTAGCAAGAAAAATACATCAAGATATGATATCGTACATACTAGATATAAAGAAGCCATAACAGAAATAAGTATTCGAGGTAAGGGTGGGTCAATGCATGAAATGTAATGTGTCATATACGTAAGACGTGATCAAGATATTTATATTCTTATACAGATCAGCGTATAACCATTTCAACGAGAGATGGTATGTATAGGATAATATTACTGCTTATGATAATGCTGAAGAGTATTGACGCTACTATGATTGAAAAGGAAGGTGCTTATATCAACATGACAACAGAAGATAAAGAGTAAATACACGTGTCACCACCTGGGTAACAACGCGTCTTGACTCGAACCTTGTAATCGATGCCGCATTGTCAGCTATGTGTCAAACCAAAAAGCTTAAGATTTCGATGACTTAACATGACATGAAACATGTTTCATTGTTCGAGATAAGATTTATAAGGTCAATTCAAGTGCAGAAGATTGAAGTTAGCTTTAAGGAGAGAGCAAAGGTTTGAACGGAGGGGAAAGACTGGGTCGCGGAGGTGACAATGACTCAGTGAGAAGTGGACATTTGGTGAGAGGACAATGGAGTTAGTGCTGTTACTAGAAAAGACAACTTAGACGCCTATAATAAAGACGAGCAGCAATCGAGGAAAGCCGTACGACATGGTAAAAAAAAAAAATATAGCGGATCTATTCATGCAATGTTGTGATGATTGATCGCATCAACACACACAACATAGAAGATTCAACACCGCACCATATCACACACATTTCTACAGTCCCACACACACACAAACCGAGGCACATACACCACAACACCAACGAAACTAATACACCGTTTCACTACCAACACACTACAACCACATTAGTACACATACACCAACAAACATATACACAACTTATAAAATTATGAACAAACCAACACGTATATATTTATAGAATATATACACTTATCACGATATAAAAACATACATCCACAATAATCATATAATATAGAATACATATATATCATATATATATATATCAATATATATTATATAATAATAATATAATATAGATAATTTTTATATAACTAACAAGCGAACACACCCCGTAGAAAATAGAAAGCGAGAATAACACAACAGCAAACACAGCAAGACTAGTATTATATAATCTAGTATATATTATATATTAGAAGATAATAGTATAAAGAGTAAATAGGGGAGGTAGGTTAGATGGAGGGAGATAGTAAGTGAGTGTGTGGTGTGGTGTGTGTGTGTGTGTGGTGTGTGTGTGGATTGTGTGTTGTGTTGTGTTGTGTATGTATTGTGTGTAGTGTGGATGAGAACAAAAAACACCAAACCCCACAACAACAAAACAAAACATCACAACACACACCACCACAAACACACACAACAATAATTGCAATACATATATCATAGAACAAACAAACAGGACACCCCACAACACACAACAAACAACACACAATGAGAACTACACACACACACACACACACCACACACATACAACACACACACCACACTATTATAATATAATAATTATATATATATATATAGATATATATTAATATAAATATATATATATTTATATATATAATCATAATATATATATAATATATAAAAAATGAAATAATATGTCACACTGTACTCAAAAATTATCTATATTCGAGTATATTTAGGAATTCATATTTTTCATTTATTTCGAGGATGGTTATTCATATGCAACCATTATTACGGAATATTGTTACACTCGAAAAGTGTTTGTTTCAGAGAATTACGTTTGTTTCATGAAATTATTATATGTATTATTTCATATTATTATGTGATTGCAATACTAATTATTAAGTTTTTAAGGTCGGTATATTACTTCTTCTAGTTTATCTCGTTATTGGAGGGAAACTGCGAGCCACTGATAGAAATAATGGAGACATAAATGCGGAACTTCACTTGTTATTGTTTATATTCACTTGGCACACAATACATTGTTCATGATATGCCCTACCCATTCACCCCATCATCACCTTTCGCATTACAGGCTAATCCTAACTACTAGATTAATCAGCCATAACCCAGAGTCACTTCGACATGTCATCACCGAGTCATTTCACTGTCCGCACTCACGTATTCGCACTGCACGTTCAATACTTTATCTACTCGTCAGCACTTTCTTGTTATAACTTATCAGATGAACAATGAAGCTTGTTACCAGTTTTTTACTACACATCTTCAAAGTTCTTTACTTACCAAGGCAATCACGCTACACAAAGAGGGATGCAGGACAGCATTACACAATTTCAGCAGTCACACCCTCATTCGCTAGTGTTTAACTCGTATATAGGAGAATTATATTTATCTATATACGGTTAGTTATTAACTGTATTATCGTGACATTACCGACCAAAAGTTACGCTCCAACTAAAGATATCTTCTTGTTGCTAATTTAAACTAAGACGAGAAAAAAATCCACTTGAATGATACTTCTCTCTTCAGTAGATTCTAATGATACTGGCAGGGTCGTAGTACAGTTCGAACCTCAGCTGAAAGTTGAGAAAAAATATAAAACTCTATAGGATGTTTACATTTTCTTCCATTTAAAATAAGCAAAAATTGAATTATACATATCATTGCAAGGTAATTTGTCTTTATCTCATTTTATCCCTTTTATTTTTTTTTTTTTTTTTTTTTTTTTTTTTTTTTTTTTTTTTTTTTTTTTTTTTTTTTTTTTTTTTTTTTTTTTTTTTTTTTTTTTTTTTTTTTTTTTTTTTTTTTTTTTTTTTTTTTTTTTTTTTTTTTTTTTTTTTTTTTTTTTTTTTTTTTTTTTTTTTTTTTTTTTTTTTTTTTTTTTTTTTTTTTTTTTTTTTTTTTTTTTTTTTTTTTTTTTTTTTTTTTTTTTTTTTTTTTTTTTTTTTTTTTTTTTTTTTTTTTTTTTTTTTTTTTTTTTTTTTTTTTTTTTTTTTTTTTTTTTTTTTTTTTTTTTTTTTTTTTTTTTTTTTTTTTTTTTTTTTTTTTTTTTTTTTTTTTTTTTTTTTTTTTTTTTTTTTTTTTTTTTTTTTTTTTTTTTTTTTTTTTTTTTTTTTTTTTTTTTTTTTTTTTTTTTTTTTTTTTTTTTTTTTTTTTTTTTTTTTTTTTTTTTTTTTTTTTTTTTTTTTTTTTTTTTTTTTTTTTTTTTTTTTTTTTTTTTTTTTTTTTTTTTTTTTTTTTTTTTTTTTTTTTTTTTTTTTTTTTTTTTTTTTTTTTTTTTTTTTTTTTTTTTTTTTTTTTTTTTTTTTTTTTTTTTTTTTTTTTTTTTTTTTTTTTTTTTTTTTTTTTTTTTTTTTTTTTTTTTTTTTTTTTTTTTTTTTTTTTTTTTTTTTTTTTTTTTTTTTTTTTTTTTTTTTTTTTTTTTTTTTTTTTTTTTTTTTTTTTTTTTTTTTTTTTTTTTTTTTTTTTTTTTTTTTTTTTTTTTTTTTTTTTTTTTTTTTTTTTTTTTTTTTTTTTTTTTTTTTTTTTTTTTTTTTTTTTTTTTTTTTTTTTTTTTTTTTTTTTTTTTTTTTTTTTTTTTTTTTTTTTTTTTTTTTTTTTTTTTTTTTTTTTTTTTTTTTTTTTTTTTTTTTTTTTTTTTTTTTTTTTTTTTTTTTTTTTTTTTTTTTTTTTTTTTTTTTTTTTTTTTTTTTTTTTTTTTTTTTTTTTTTTTTTTTTTTTTTTTTTTTTTTTTTTTTTTTTTTTTTTTTTTTTTTTTTTTTTTTTTTTTTTTTTTTTTTTTTTTTTTTTTTTTTTTTTTTTTTTTTTTTTTTTTTTTTTTTTTTTTTTTTTTTTTTTTTTTTTTTTTTTTTTTTTTTTTTTTTTTTTTTTTTTTTTTTTTTTTTTTTTTTTTTTTTTTTTTTTTTTTTTTTTTTTTTTTTTTTTTTTTTTTTTTTTTTTTTTTTTTTTTTTTTTTTTTTTTTTTTTTTTTTTTTTTTTTTTTTTTTTTTTTTTTTTTTTTTTTTTTTTTTTTTTTTTTTTTTTTTTTTTTTTTTTTTTTTTTTTTTTTTTTTTTTTTTTTTTTTTTTTTTTTTTTTTTTTTTTTTTTTTTTTTTTTTTTTTTTTTTTTTTTTTTTTTTTTTTTTTTTTTTTTTTTTTTTTTTTTTTTTTTTTTTTTTTTTTTTTTTTTTTTTGTGTTAAAAAGCTTTAATTCCCCCCTTTTATTTTCATATATTAGTATGAATGTTTGTTCATGAGCAATTACGTTTGTTTCATGAAATTATTATATGTATTACTTTCCATATTATTAGTGTGATTGCAATACTACTTACTTAAGTTATTTTAAGGTCGGTAATTACTTTCTTCTAGTTTTATTCTCGTTTATGAGAAGGGAAACTGCGAGCCACTGATAGAAATAATGGAGACATAAATGCGGGGAATAACTTCACTTGTTATTGTTTATTATTCACTTGGCACACAATACATTGTTCAATGAATGATGCCCTACCCATTCACCCCACTCACTCACCTTTCGCATTACAGGCTAATCCTAATACTAGATTAACAGCACTAACCCAGTCACTTCACCAATAGTCATTTCACCGAGTCATTTCACTGTCCGCACTCACGTATTTCGCACTGCACGTTCAATACTTTAGTCTTCTCTGTTCAGCACTTTCATGTTGTTTATAACTTATCAGATGATAAAATGAAGTCTGTTAAGTTTATAAATCTTCAAAGTTGGTTTCTTTCCAAGGAAATAGCGGCTAAAACAAGGGTCGAGAGCACGTCCTTTTCAGCCGGTGGTGAACAGTGATCTCTTTACCTTACGGCATGTTAGGCCTAAGTCACCTGCTACAGCCAATAGTAGCGGGAATATTTGCATATGCGAACAAGCATTACTACCTAATCTTCCATTCAGCAGTCACACCTCTCATTCGCTAGTGTTTATACTTCTGTATATAGGAGAATTATATTTATCTATATACGGTTACGTTAATTAACTGTAATTATCGTGACATTACCCCCACCAAAAGTATACGCTCCAACTAAAGATATCTTCTTGTTAGCTAATTTAACTAAGACGAGAAAAAAAATCCACTTGAAGTGATAGCTTCTCTCCTTCAAGGTTAGATTCTGAAGTGATAACCTGCGCAGGAGTCAAGTAGTACAGGTTTCGAACCTCAGCTGAAAGTTGAGAAAAATATATAAAACATCTATAGGATGTTTACATTTTTATCTTCCACCTTTATAAATGAAGCACAAAATTGAATTTATATCATGGTAATACCAGTAGCAAGTTAATAATTAGTCGATTATATGCATACATGCAATGTAGATATCCCACGTATTTCAAGTTTGTGTTTCAAAAAAAAAAGAATTTAGAACTATACTTCCTTTATAATCAAGTCATTGATTCTGCTTCGCACCTCCCGGGAATGAAGATTCTTCTGCAGTTGATGCTCCACCTCCGCTTCATGATATTGTAGTTGAGGTCCCGGGTTGCGAGACGTTTCAGGTAGACTGTCCTCAAGGTCACTGCTGCTTCCGCTGATCAGCCTTGAGAGTAGATCAGCTCCTACGTTCTCAGTTCCTCTTATATAGCGGATAGTGAACTCAAATTGCTGAAGGTAGAGACCCAGCGCATCAGGCGCGCATTGGCGGTCTTGGATCGTTTGAGCTGCGAGAGAGGCATGTGGTCTGTTTCCAAAGTGAATTTAGCACCACACAAGTAGTAATAAAACTTGTGAATCCCCTCTATAACAGCTAGCAGCTCTCGTTCAACAGTCGAATAATTGCACTCAGCTTTGGAGAGTCTACGGCTGTGGTAAGCGACGGGGAACAATCTGCCATCAAACTCTTGCAAAAGGATTGCTCCAACACCTTCTCCCGATGCGTCTGTCCGCAAAGTAAACGGTTTATCTTTGGATGGAAGTCGGAGAATAGGTTCAGAACACAAGGTTTCCTTTAGTGTAGCGAAGGATTTCTCCTGCTCTGCACCCCACACCATCTTGTTGCTGCAGTTTTTCTTCAGGAGGTTGAATAGCGGAAGAGCAATCTGCGTAAAGTCTTTAATGAAGCTCCGATAATACCCAACGAGGCCGAGGAAAGAACGAAGCTGGTGTTGATTTACGGGTCGCGGTGCCATGCGAATCTTCTGTATTTTCTCCTGCTGACACTCGCATTTGCCATCTCCAACGGTGTGGCCAAGGAAGTGTGTCCGTGTGAAGGCTATCTCACACTTGCTGGGCTTTAAGGTCATTCGATGCAGAGATAATTTACTGAAAACTACGTCGAGCAGCTTCTGGTGCTCAGCCAAAGTTGATGTATGTATGAGTAAGTCATCCATAAAGATTTCTACTCCCGAAATATCTCCAAGTACCTGACGCATGCACCGATTGAAGACTGAGGGAGAGTTCGTTAATCCAAAGGGTAGCACCTTGTATTGATACAGTCCACAGGGGGTTTTGAAAGCTGTTATCTTCCTGCTTTCTGGATGCAAAGGAATCTGGAAGAATCCTTTTGTGAGGTCTAGTTTCGTGAAATATTTAGAAGCAGATAAACGCGAGAAGATAAGGCGTGATCAGACATTGGTTCCGCCTCGAATTGAGTAGCTGTGTTAACGCGACGGTAATCCCGCAGATCCTAATGTCTCCTCCTTTCTTCTTAACCACAAACTATGGGTGAACAATACGCACTCTTAGACGGTTCAATAATGCCAATAGCTTCAAGTTTCTTTATCTCTTGATCACCAAGTCTACATACGCAGAGGTATAGGGTATGGTTTTGTGCGCACTGGCACTTTATTACGAAGGATGATTCTATGTTCTTCCACCTTGGCAACTCGGGGTTGATCAGAGAAGATTTCGGGGTACTTCTGAATGATCTCACGGAGGTCTGCCTTATGGTGGTCCTCTAGCTTCGGGTTTATGATAATACTCTCTGGTCCTTCCCTCGAATCAGTTTCAGGAGTCCAGGGCTGACAGAAACCAGAGTCCTCAGGTATTACGGTTGCCGCACACCCAAAATGCTTCAAATTATCCACACCGCTATCAGGAGAGGACCGTCGCCGAACATTCACTGGACGTCGATTGTCACCCTTTGTTGACGAGTTGTACAGCTAGGCTGAGATACAGGGGAGGACCTTGGATAATATTTCTTTATCATGTTTATGTGGAAAAGTTTCTTCTCGTGGCCGATTCCTACGATGTAATTAACGTCCGAAACTCGCTTGAGAATAATATAAGGTCCACTCCACTGAGCTAAGAGCTGTGTTGTGCTCGTAGGCAACAATATCAAGCACTGATCTCCTTCATCAAGTGTACGAAGCTTAGCTTTCCTGTCATAATAGGACTTCTGAGTGACCTGACTTTTCAAAAGCTCCTCCTTTGCGAGTTCGCACGTAGAATGCAAGCGTTCATTCAGATCCAGAACATACTGATAAGAGGAGGTGATTACTGGGTCATCCTCAGTATTGTCCCACAGCTCCCTTAGAACTTGCAAAGGGCCTCTTACTGGTCTACCATACACCAACTCAAATGGGGAGAATTTTAAGGAAACTCTGTGGTGCTTCTCTGTAGGCAAACAGCAGCGGTGCCAAGAGGCGAGGCCATTCCGAGGCTGGTCTGCTGCCATGCGTTTTAGCATTTTCTTTAGTGTGCCATTAAATCGCTCACAAAGTCCATTTCCTTCTGGGTGTATGGTGTAGTTCTCATCCCCTTTACTGACAGGAGTTTCCAGGTCTCTTCCATCATGCCTGATGTAAACTGTGTGCCTCTGTCGCTCAGTACTTCCCTGGGTATGCCAATCTGCAGAACACACCAAAGAGAGCTTCTGCAACTGTGGCAGCCTCTATGTTCTTCAAAGCAACAGCTTCTGGCCATCTTGTTGCAAAATCAACGATTGTAAGGATGTACTTCGATTTATCGTCAGCACAAGGTGTAATGGGACCCACAATATCGACAGCCACCCGAGAGAACGGTTCCGAAATCACAGGAAGTGGCTGTAGGGGTGCCGCAGTATTGCGTCCCTTGTCCGTTGTCTTCTGACATATGTCACAGGAACGGGCGAGTCTTAAGATTTCAGCTCCCATTCCAGGCCAGAACATGGTGGTTTGTATTCGGGCGAGAGTTTTGGCTGCCCCCATGTGACCTCCGAGGAGCGAGTGGTGCCCCAACTTGAAGACTTGTTGGCGGCATCCAGCTGGAACAACGAACTGCAGCTTCACCTCACCCCTCGGCAAAGTAGTTCGTCGGTAAAGTCTGTTGTTCTGCCATATAAAGTCCGTCTTTATTCCTTTGTAGAGGCGAACATGTCGTTGCTCAGCGTATTCATGTAGTTTGGAGAGGGTGGCATCATTCTTCTGCTGCTCAGCTATGTCCTCGCCTTTTAATAAAGCTTCCAGACCTTGTGGACTTGCCAGCCGTGTGCTGATCTCAGAGCGACGTGCAGCAGCTCTCGTAGTGACAGCAGCACTGGTATGATCTATAATGCCTGCAGATATGATCGGTACATCGTGAACACCAGGGGATTCTGACATAGGGGTGACATCTTGTGCAGCAGGTTCACTCTCCTCTGCAGTTTGAGTCATCGCGTCCTTGCCTCCTTCCACCTGTGTCTGCGTCTGGACCTCTTTTGCCGGGACCAGAGAAGCTCCAGGCACGTTGCCCAAGACAAAATCGAAGGCGGGGTTATCCATGACAGCAGCAGTCACAGTGCCTGTAAAGTAAGGGGACTGGCAGAAAACCTTTGCCTCATTCACCACTATTTGTGAACATCAATCATTGTAACACGAACGGTTTTGCCAGTATAATCCTTTCTTTTACATACCTTTTTTAACTACACATCCTGTGGACCCAGAGTCTCGCATGATAACTGCTCTGCGACCCTGGACTGCCCTCTGCAGTAGACAATCTCTTGTTGGTGG
>NW_023660155.1:0-19838 GCF_015228065.2 Penaeus monodon | reverse complement strand
TTTATTCCATTCACCCGTTTTTCCGGTCAAAGCCGCCAACGTCCCATTCTTCTGGAATCGAACCGGAGGCATGCACGTTATTCCTGGATGTGATCCGCCCACTGATTACAATCGCCGGCACCGACGTTGTCCGCTTTGTACGAAGTAAACTGCGTGGCGGATTCTTGCAAAATGGTCGAAGTGACCCCATTCACAATGCCATCATCGGTGACCAATGCCATCGCAATGGTGCCCATCAAGTACGACGTCACAAGACAGCCGCCTGCTTCAGGGCAAGTCGTTTTCTGCGTCGAGTTTTTCATACCGTTTATTCCTTGCTTGGATGTTTTCAAACAATGCTCTGCCCAAAACAACCTTTGATTCAGGCAGCAAGTATCTGATTCACACGTTATGGATTGGCGTAGACGCTCAAGTTATCCAAAAAGATTTCGGCTTTCTTTGGCGTTGCCGTACAGGCCTGGACTGCCGGACAGATTTGGAACTTCGTCGGTCGCTTCAATGGTCCAATCCGTTGGTTCGGATTCGGACTTGGGCCGCCCTTTGCCTTTCACCAATGCTTTTCCCCCTTCGACTGACGCTTGTAGCTTCAGGGTGTACCAAGTATCCGCTTCCCAAGGGAACGGAATGGTGACCGCCATTCGCAACTGCGGCACCCACGATCGGATCTGCAACTGCTGACTGGCTCCTTGCAAATCTGGGGCTTTAGCCTTGGCAAGCAATCCAATGTCAGGCATCTTGTTATCGACTATAGCGCCTTTAACGTCTGCCTGGATTGTATAGTCATGTAAATCCGATTGTCCGAACCAACAGCGGCTGCGAGTTCCCTTGGGGATGGTCGTAATTTTGACCATGACCTTGTTGCCGTCTTCTTCGCAAACCCAAACGTGTCGATAACGAGCTCCTACCCAAGTCACCGGCGGTTCACCTTTGCCATTGTTGATGGCGGTCTGTTCGAAATCAAATTTCCACGGCAGCGGGGGAAACCCACTCGGACTTTTCCTTCGCCCACAAGATCACCCACTTTGGCAGTGACCACAATGGGTTCGTGCGCCATGTCTTCTGGAAGCGAAAGCTTGCCGTCGCTGGAAATCGAACCGCGTCCGGCGATCGAGAATTCGGCGTTGTTGGCATCTCCGACAAACTGCCCCAGCGAATTGTACAGTTTGACTTTTAACTGCTGAGTGTCACCGGGCCGAAGCAAAAGCATCGGCGGGAATGACTTGGACCCACGCGGGCGATTTATCCGTGATAGCTGCCCTTGAGGCAATTCCAGCGTTTCGCCCCAACCAGATTCCTGGGATTCGTCTTTAAGGCAATACAGTCCGCCAGTGGTTTGCACGTAAATTTCGTCCATCCACACAAATGGCGATGCGTGGGTCTCTTCGCCACGAGGCAACCGACCCTTGCTGACAATCTTGGCACCCGCACGATCGCCCGGTTCCAAAAAATGGCCCAACGCGAATTCACGGTAAACGCGTAAACCTTGCCGTCCGCTTGCAGCGGACTGCTACGCATCATGGCCCCCCCAAAGCAACTCGACGACCAACTTGCTCGCCGTTTCCGGATCAAACACTAACAACTTGGCTTGGTCAGTGAAAACCCAAAAATATGGTTGCCAACTTTAATGGGCTGAGTTCGACCGGCCGCGACTTCTTCGATCAGCCTTTTTTTTTCCCGTTTTGGTAATGTTCCCATCACCGGTGTTGATGGACGCCAGCGCGCCCATGGCGGTGCCTTCCATATTCTCTTCCGCGTGACCACGTAGATGGTTTTGCCATCGACCAGTGGCGGCGCATTGAGACCTCGGCGAGAAAGATTGAAGCTCCAAATCGTTTTTTCCGGTCCGCGGCTGAAACGCCCAAACCGCTCCGTCGCCGCAACCGACAACCATCGCCTTTTGGCCGTTAAAGGAGGTCAGCACTGGACCACTATACGGGGTCATACGGGAGATCTCGAGTGCCATTGAACCACACGACTTCACCGGTGCGTTTATCGAGTCCAATGAAAGCGATGATTCGGTTTTGGGGGCGTCGCCCCAACCGATGATGATGGCACTGACAATGACCAGATCGTCACAAATGACGGGAAAGTTGGTTCGGCCACCGTAAGTACTGAGTAGTCCGAATCGTTCGTGCAATGGAATCTGCCAAAAGAGTTTCAACCGGTGTCGGCATCGGCACAGACGAAATGGCCGGGAGACACCCAAGCCGTTTGACCGCATTTGTTTCCGGGTCCGCCCCGACGGACGACCAGCCGACTCGCGTATCCGGAACGTCGGACAAATAGACGTTGAAGCGGTTTTCCCAGATCAATTCGCCCGTTTTGGCGTCCAAGCAGACAATACGTTCGCCTTCCCGAGCTGTTTCTGGTTCGGCGCGAACCAATGTATACAGCTTGCCGTTCATGACGACCGGGGGCTTCGACCACCGAACGGAGCCTTCCCCGCTTTCGTTGCTACCTTCGCCACCATCGGGATCAAATTCGTCCGGTAACCCCGTAAAACCCGGGGAATAACCGTTGAAGTAGGGGCCTCGCCAATCGAGCCAATCGGCTTGCTGGTTTTCAGTGGCGGTCATACGACCGGGGCAAACCGAGACCGATTCGTGGGCGGACGGCGGAGTGGTAAAACCCGTCAACCGAGTCTCAGAATCGCTGGTTTGGTTCATGGCCGATCGATGTATTCCGGATCGACAACCGTGTCATCAGAACGTTGACAACCGACAACGAATAGGCTGAGCATGGCAGTGAAAGTAGAATCTCATAAGAATTTTTCTTTAACAGATATTTCAGGGACAAAGCTGGGAAATTGCGATTAGTCGAACCATTCGTCTTGGGGGTCGAATTTAGGAAACACCACAATGAGGACTCGCATCTGGCCGACCCGCTCGATGCCGAACTCCGGGCCGAATCAATACGCCACATTCCGGGCTTTCACGGAATGAATTGGTCGTCCAATTGAATTCGTGCATCCTTGTCACATTCCAGGACGTAATACGTTTCCGTGAGCTTGCGGTGATATGCAAACGAGCGTCCTGCTGGGTTTCCGTAACGTGAAGCGTTTCCTGGAAAGTCATCTACTTCTGCAAACGCTCGTTTCGCCAGCCCGAGGGACAACTTACGGGCGACATTTGATTGAAGTCGACGATTTCGAACTTCGCGGGTGCGGACAGCGGTAGATCAGATTCCGGACGGGCTCGGGACAAATCGAGAACAATCGCTTGGCAAAAGGCGGGATGGCCCACGCAAAACAGAAGCTTGTTCATTACAAATCACACGACAGAATAGGTTCCCAAATCCGATAACTCGCATCTAAAAGGGGAAATCGAAAAGGTTTTAAACCACGGTTTTGGCAAGTACGTTGCATTTTCGAAACTGCCGGTTAAGGGAAATTTGGGAAATAAGCCGATTTTACTTAGTGTCTGAATGACAGCCAGGCACGTTGCAACCCAAAAAGCTTCGCCATTGTGTCAAACAGACAACGCCCGAGGATTTGGGTAGCTCAAATTTGCTTGATTTCTCAAGGCGTTCCAACAGACTCGCCGATATGAAATTCTGTCGTAACGGAAATCCCGTGCAGACCATTAGCACGCAAAATGTTTTGGTCCGAAACGACCCACTTCGAACCTAGAACAAGGTTTGTTCGATCGCAAAGGATTGTGCAGCGAACTGCAAGTTACGACCCCTACCGCTTTCAAGCCCACCAAGTTTCGTCCCACCTCGCAAGAAGCCCTGCGCGTCCAGGAACAAATCGAGTTTGTTCGAACAGGCAGCGTTATGTGGGTAGCTTGCACGTTCCAAAGTTAGGAGACCTCGGTCGATGAAATGGAAATTCTTAGTTGGTACTTTGGTGCTCTCAATGGGCATTTTCGTCACAAAGCTTCGGTTTCGGGTTGCTCGACCGAATGCTGGGCGTAAACGGATGTTGCTCGAGCGGATGTGCCGAGCCATCCTGTGGTTGTGATGCAGGTTGTGATTTTGGGCTGTGCGGCGCCCGCGTGGGGTTGTGCTTCCCGGGACCTTCGTGCGATGCGACGCAGGTTTCGATGTTGGCTGTGCAGACCCCTGTGGTTTTTGCAGCTGCTCCGTCTTGCGGTTGTGAACCGCTTGTGGCAAGAAATGTGGTGGACTGCTTCTCGGTTGTTCGCTTGCAAAAAGCCTTGCAACAGCTGCTGTGCAGAACCAACTTTCGGATGCGACAAGCGGTTGTGCCGCTGCTCCGGCTTGTGGATGTGCTTCGGCTCCATCTTGCGGTTGTGATAGTGGTTGTGCAGATCCTTGTGGTTGTGCAGCTGCTCCATCTTGCGGATGTGAACCAGCATGTGGATGCAGCAAAGGTTGCGGCGGCTTGCTAGGCAAACTGTTTGCCTGCAAGAAGTCTTGCGGCAGCTGCTGTGCAAACCGACCTGGGGATGCGACAGCGGTTGTGCAGCTCCTTGCGGATGTGCTTCAAACCCGACTTGCGGTTGCGATGCTGGCTGTGCCGCTCCGGCTTGGGGAAATGCGGATCGGTTGTGCAACGGCAGCACCTGCTGCTCCGGCTTGCGGATGCGGAACGGGCGCTATCATTAGCCCAGCTCCTGTCCACTGGGCACCGGTTGTTGAACCAGCTCCCGTTGAACCGGTTCCTGCCGATCCTTCGGCTGCCGTATCTCGAGGTGTTCGTGTTCGCCAAGCGTCTCACAAGATTCGCTTCGGTCGATAACATCAAACAGGACGGTTCGGACGTCGTTTCGAACTGTTCGAATTAAGAATCGAAGAGCGAGTTGCCTCTCAACCGGCAACTCGCTTTTTTTTTTTATTACTTGACCCTGGGACCGAGACGCCCGATCTCCCTCAAATCTGTCATCCGGGCTGAACAAACCAGCCTTTCTGATCCGTTTCTGCATTAGAAATAAAAACGTCGGGTATCGCCCGTTTCCTTGCTTCGTTGAGGTGATTTGGATATTTTTGCGGGTTAGGTAACCAGGAAAAAGTTGTTTTTCGTTATGAAACGAATCCTGGCTTACAACACGATGCGCAACGAGGAAAGAATTCAGTGAGTAGGCAACACGATCGAATCGGCAGCTAGGTGTTTTTCGTCACGAAACAAAGCCGGTAGCAAGAAGCGGCATTCGAAAAAGCAATGCACGATTCGGACAGCTCGAATCACTAGAATCTCGAATTGTCCCCTTTATGCGGCGCCATCCCGGCCATTTCCGGGGACCGGGGGCTACCGTGATCTCAATACAGACGGGCTCATTTCGCCGGGGGAAGCCGTTCCAATGTCTCGGGCAGGTGATCTTGGATGATGGTGATGGACTGCGGGAACTAGGCAAGACGACCAACAGGTGACGCTCAGCTGACAGACGCACAAGGCTTCTACTGCTTCGGCGATCTGAACTTCAGTTCCCATACTTCATTTATCGTCCTGCGCAGACCGTGAATGGGGTATTTTTGGGAAAGCGTACGCCAGTGCAGCAATTGAACCAGGGCAAGCGAGCCTGGCAATTGATCGTTTTCAGACTCGTCAGTTGTTATTCCCGAACCACCATTCCCATCCGAGACAATTCGACGTTGGTGGTATCGGCTTCCGACGAAGTGATCGGCCAGGAACGAGACATGGCCGTGGAATTAAACTCAAGGCTCCTCGATTTTCAACTTCGGTCAACCCTTTTCGGCCTGGAACAAGTACTCGTATTTGACAGCTCGGCCGGAACACAAGGAACTCGCGTTGTCACGTGGGACGGCCAAGATGGCGATGGCGACTCGTTGGCCATGCGCCCTGGGTGGCATCGACTTAACTCGAACAACCAAAACACTGGTATCATGATGCGAGCGGAAACGGCCCATGAAGGAGGGGACGTCCGAATTCGCTACTACACCGGAAACCCCACCACGTTTTCGGAAGCCAGTGTCCCGGTTCCTGTTACGGGCGGCGAAGCGACAGGCTTCATCTATATTCCGTTTGCCGACTTTACAGGTACCGCTGACGCTTCCAGTGTAGATGCCATTCAGATGTTTCATCGAAACCGGCGAAGAAAGCGCCAATGGGAAAATTGACGTGATTGGGCGCCATTGGTGGGGCGAGTGGTCAATATTGGTGACACTGCCACGGCAGACCTGTTCATCACCAAAGGCAATGGAGTCGATACGGTGTTCCCGGCGAAGCAATTACCTATGTGGTCGTTGCGCGTAATGCCGGCCCCAACGACGTTGTTGGCGCAAGAATTTCGGATCCCGTTGCCAATTTTCTGCAAAAAGTCACCTACACCAGCGTGGCTTCCGGCCCGGGGCGACGGGAAACACGTCTTGGCTCGGGCGCGATTAGCAACATTGTCAACATGCCAGTGAATTCGGCCATTACGTACACGATTCAGGGGATTGTCCGAGACGACGCGGCGGGCACGCTGGTCCCAAAACCGCTTTAGATTGTCCACCCGCCGGAGTGCTCGATACGAACTTGACGAACAATTCGTCCACCGATCGTGATCCCATCGGGCGTCCTATCGATTTGCGAATCACCAAAGACGACGGCGTTCGAACGGTTCGCCCTGGACAACAGTTGACGTACACCATCGTGGCCACCAATTTCGGACCGGGGCCGGGTTTTGTGGGTGCCAGCGTCCCCGATGCATTTCCAGATAACCTAGTAAAACGTCAGCTATACCAGCTCCGCTTCTGTCGGAGCAACTGGGAATACCGTGAAAGGGGGGACCGGGGACATCAACGATACCGTTACGCTGCCTAAAGGTGGCCGAATTACCTACACGGTGTCCGCGACCGTGGCCGAAGACGCGTTTGGTACCGTGGTCAATCGAGCCGTCATTGCCGTCCCCAACGGCTACATTGACACTCGGCCCGAAAAACAATATCGAAATCGATCCCGACTTGGTGCGTTTTAGACGCGTCAAAACCTTTTCCATCATCAAAACCAACAACCAAAGGGTTTCCCGTTCCGGCGAAACGACTCGTATTCCATCATTGTAACCAAACGCGGGTCCGGGTAACGCATCCAACGTGCGCGTCATCGATGAATTGCCAGCGTCCCCTGTTAGACGCCACGTTCACCCGCCAAGTTATTTCTGGAACAGTAACCGGGGAGACCAATTCGGGCAGCGGCAGTTTGGACGGGAAAAGTTGACCATGCTGACGGTTCGCAAATCGAATACACCGTCACCGGCACGGTCAGTTCCCGCCGCTACCGGTGTCATCGCCCAAAACGGCAACCGTTTCGTTCCCGGCGAAGATCCCAATCTGGACAACAACGAGGATTCCGATAACGACGTACTGACGCCGCGAGCAGGACCTATCGGTCACCAAAACCGACGGCGTGGAAACCGTCGCTCCCGGAAGCCAAGTCACCTAACCATCGTCGTCGCCAATGCCGGCCCTAGCGATGCTCCGGCGCAAGATTCAGCGATTCCATTCCCGCCATTCTGACCAACGTCAGCTATACTCGCGAAGCCAACGGCGTCACCACAGGACGGTACCGGAAACACGATTAACGATGTGCTGAACATCGGCGCGGGCGAACAGGTCACGTACACCGTCCACGGGCAGCTTGGCACCCAGCGCAGCGGGTCAGTTGACCAAAACATGGCCACGGTCACTCCGCCAACCAACGTCCTGGACCCACAACCGTTTAATAATTCCGATATCGATACGGACAATATTAGCCGCGAAACGATTGACCTTCCATTGTCAAACGTAGCGGCCTAGTCGAAGCAAATTCCGGGCCGTCCCATTCGCTACCAAATCGTCGTTTCGAACATTGGTAACACAGACGTCTCAGGCGCTGTGGTTCGCGATTTTTTTCCCAGACGAATTGAACAACGTTACGTGGCAAAGTTTGGCCACCGACGGCGCGTCGGGAAATTCGCCCAGCGGCAGCGGAGTGATCGAAGAAACGGTCAATTTACAAGGGGTTCGTCCATCATTTATACCGTGGTGGGGACGATCGATTCGAGCGCCACGAATCTGCTGAACAACATCGCCACGGTCACAGCGGAAGGCGATACTTCGCCCGGGAACAATCGTCCATCGATACCGTTTTCTTGGTTCCGACCGCCGACCTGCAATCACCAAGACCGACGTGTGGACGAAGTGGCCATCGGCGATTCGCTCACCTACACCATTGTCGCCACCAACCATGGCCCAAGCGATCTGAATGGCGTTTCCGTTACCGATGTCCTGCCCGATTCGCTTACGCGAATAGCACGTTTACCAGTGTCGCCAGCGGTGGTGCCTCGGGCAATTCCGCATCCGGCCCGGAAACCTGAACGAAACGTTGAATTTGCCTGTTGGCAGTTCGGTCAACCTACACCCTTACGGCAACGGCTGGTTTTAACATTCGAGGCATGCTGACCAATACCGCTGTGATTCAAGCTCCCGCGGGGACCGTGGAAAAATTTATCCCGACAATAACGTGGCGATTTATACCGACCGGCTGAAGGATGGTCGTTCGCTGGGGTTTCCGAGCCAACGGTGATTCGCCGAGATTCTATTGTTTCGGAAACGGATTCGGACGTCTTCCAAATCACGGCGCATGATACGGGCAAGCTGATTATCAATTCGCTGTTTGATCAGACTTTGGTGACTTGGATATCGAAGTGGCGGATAGCCGAGGAAACGTGATTGCGGTCGCCAATTCGACCCCGGACCACGAAAATTGGTGATTCGGTCGTTAGCCAAGAACAGTATTTCATCCGAGTTTTTTGGCAAGGACGGCGCGACCAACATCTACGACTTGGAAGTCGAAAACTTCCCCACTCCTCGTCCCGCCATCGTTCGCCTGGACGCACCCAGCGATTCCGGCATGATGAACGACGATGCCATCACCAACGAAACGAATCCTCGTTTCTTGATCACCACCGACTTGTCCGGCTTCACCTCCATGGGTATTCCGTTCCTGAAAACCGGCCGACGGGGAAACGGTACTGCCCAACCAAGCGGGCGTGGCCATTGAAGTGCAGTTGGTCAACACCGACACGGGCGAAGTGGTCCGCGGGTTGCTCGACAGTTGGGCCAAAAAAATTTCACTGTACGAATTCACCGCTGTCGATTCCGATGCCACACTGGATGGCAATTATCTGATCCAGGCGTTTTGTCCGGGTGTTCGATGGTCGGCAAAATGCCGACGGAGCGGATCCGGCCAGCGGGCGAGGACCATTGTCAGATCCATCCCTTGGGTTTATTGTGGACACCATCGCGCCCACGGCAGCAGACCGCCCGGAAATTGGTCACGTCCAGTGACGCGGCATGTCCAACGAAGACAACGTCACGCATATCAATCAGCCCGCACTGACCGGCGTCGGCGAACCCGGCGTGAAGGTGCGTATTTTCGCCAATCGCGACGGCGTCGGTTTGGCCGAATTGATCGGACAAGGCGTCACCAATTCGGACGGACTTTGGGAAATCAGGGTCGAACCATTGGCGGAGGGTTTAAGGGCATCATGTTCGCGCGATTTACGAAGATATGGTGGCAACATCAGCACACTGGGTGAACCACTGGTGCAAACCCATCGATACCACGCCGCCCAATACCCGTACTTGGATCTACTCCGCTCCAGCGACACCGGCATGGGTGACACCGACAAACATCACCAACGATAGTACGCCGACGTTTTCTATGACCATCACAACACAGAAAACGGTGTCGATTTCGATTACAAATTCCGAGTCTACTTGCGAGCGGACGCGGAATGGGCAGGTGTCACCGCGCAGGAAGTTCTGCTGTACGATTCGGCCGTCGATCCGCTGATTCCCGTCGCCGAACTGTTGGACGGCCCTGCCCAAACAACGAACTACTAAACTCGTCCCTTCGGCGAACTCCCCGTTTGGTACACAAAACCCTGAATTTGGAAGTAGAAGATCGAGCGGGCAATATTAGCAAAGACTTCTTACTGACGGTTACCATCGATACGAAAAGCCCCGCCGGCGGAACTGGACCTTATTGATTCCAGTGATTCCGGCATGCTTGATGACGACAACGTTACCAAGACCCCGCGCCCGACATTTTCGGGCGTCAGTGAACTCAATTCGATGGTCACACTGTTTGCCAACGGTGTTTCCCGTAGGCACGGGCATGGTCGGTTCGGACGAATCCAACGGCGTGCTGGGCGACGGACTGGGCGCATGCATGTCACCACACAAAACTTGGGGGACGGTCAGTACGAAGTCGTCGCCCAAATCACGGACAAGGCCCGGGAAAATTTAACAACCCCGGCCGCAGAAACCATCTGGGTAGACACCGTCAAACCGAATTTCCTCTACTGGACCTGATCACCGACACGGGACATAGCGGCACCGACAAAAATCACCAGTGACACCACTCCGACAGTCACTGTCATGCGGGCGCCACGACCGACGGCGAAGTCAACGAATTCCCCAACGACATCAAATACCGCATTTACGATCGACCCGGGGAACGGTTTGGGCGAAGTGCTGTTGATTGATTTGTATGGTGCGTTTTCAAGACTTTACCACCGAAGGATTCTTCACAGAGATTCTGCGGAACTGTCCGAAGGTGTACAAAATTTGAAGGTGGAAATTGAAGATCGAGCGGGCAATATCAGCGACGCCTTCTTGCTGTCCATCGAAATCGATTCAACCGTAGGTGTCGACCTGACGTTAGACTTGCTGGACTCCAGCGACACCGGCATGTTCGATACGGAAAAACGTCACTTCGCTCCGCGAACCTGCCTTCGGCGGAGTTGGCACGGTGGGCGATGAAGCCCTACCTGTTCGCCAAACGGAACCGCTGATTGGTTCGACCATTGTCGGTACGACGAAACCGATGGCATCCCTGGCAACGGACTGGGCGCATGGCAAATCCCCTCCAAGCCGCTAGACGTGGCGAATATGAAATTGTGGCCCACTTGGAAGATTGGGCGGGCAACTTTACTCAAGTCTGATCCGATGACTATCTGGGTTGATACCACTGAACCGAATCAACCGTTCCTCAGTGTGGCCAAAAGATCCCGGGCATGATGGACGATGAACGGTTCACCAACGTCAATCCGCCTACGTTAACCATCATCGCGAATGATACAACCGACCCGGGGGAGCCAACGCGTTTCCGCATGATGTCAAGATTCGCTTGTATGACCGTCCCGGCAATGCGGACGGCGAAACGTTGATTTTCAGTCAAGACTTGACGGAAGCCGGTTCGTTGACCCTCACGCTGCCGGAAGGTCTTTCGGAAGGGGATTCATAACTCTGAAGTTGGAAGTGGAAGATCGAGCGGGCAATATTAGTCATCCGTATTTGACAACGATTCGCATCGACACCCCTCCGCCAGCCCCAAACGCCTATCGATCGCTAACCAGCAGCGATTCGGGCATGATGAATGACGATAACGTCACCAATAAATGCAGCCCGCTTTTTCCGGAGTCAGTTTCGGTTGGCTCCAAAGTCTTTATTTTTCCCAAACGGACAGATTGTCGGTGAAGGTGTGGTTGGCACCGATGAAACGGACGGTATTCCAGGCAACGGATTGGGCGCGTGGGAAGTCACGGTCGAAACCATTGTGGATGGCGAATATGAAGTCTTTGCCCACGTGGAAGACTTGGCGGGCAACTTTGTTCAATCGGACACCATCAACGTGACCATCGACACCGCCGTGCCGAATACGCCGTTACTGGATTTGATTTCTGATACCGGTATCAACACCACGGACAACATCACCAGCGAAAAACCCCGCCAACCGTTAGCGTCCACGGCCAATGACACGGTGGAAGGTGGCGACAATCCCCGCCGCACGATATCAAAATATCGTTTGTACGATCGCGACGGGCGGGGGAAACAAAATACTGTTGGTGGATTTCTTTTGCCGAACTGAATGTTTTTACCACCGGCGGCATCTTTACTTTTGATCTGCCGGAAACTCGCGGACGGCTTTCCCACACCTGAAATTGGAAGTCGAGGATCGCGCGGGCAATATTAGCCCCGACTTCTTACTGCAGATCATTATCGACACCGGTTCGTCCGTGGATGTCGATCTAGATATGCTCGATTCCAGTGACACGGGCATGTCATCCGTGGACAACGTAACCAGCATGGAATCGCCGGCATTTCCCCGGCACAGGCACCGTGGGCGATACGGGTTTTCTTGTACCCCCAACGGAAGTCTAGTCGGCACCCCGACGGTAGGGTTTCGGACGAAACGGATGGCGTGCCGGGTGATGGCCGAGGAGCGTGGGAGATTACGTCCGAACCGCTGGACGATGACGTCTATGAAATTGTAGCTCACTTGGAAGATAGTTCGGGCAATTTCGTTCGCACCGAACCGCTAACCCCTCGAAGTCGACACACTGCAACCGAATACGCCATTCTTGGACTTATTGGAAGCGGATGACGCTGGTCGCCACAACGACGACAACATTACCAATGCAGACACCGTGGCGTTTTCGGCCACGACGTCCGACTTGAACGATGCGTTGCACCAAGTTTTGTTCCCCGGTGGACAGAACCTGAAGTTCCGCTTTTACGTTCACCGGAATCGGGCAACGAAGTGTTGATTTACGATTCCAGCACCGATGCGTCGCTGCCCGACTTGATTGACGGGCTCACATCACAGACGCAGATCATCACGGACGGAAATTGCGTTGCCGGAAGGCCTGCCAATCTGAAAGCTGGAAGTGGAAGATCGAGCGGGAAATATTAGCGAAGACTTCCTTTCGCCCATTTTGATCGATCGCACTCCGGGAACCTGCACCGCCTTCTTGCATCCAACAGTGACACCGGCGTCGAGGACGACCCACCCAAATTCACCGATGGTATCACGAGTGACGCTACCCCGTCCTCACGGGACGGCCGAAGCGAATTCGATTGTGACCATCATGATTGACGGAATACCGGTCGGAACCGCTGTGGCATTGCCCACCGACGGCGACGACGCGTTCCAGCCGCCAAACGCTCCGAACGTGCTGCCCGGGTAATTGGCGAATTGACACCAATGTTTTTGACCGACGGCATGCATACGGTACAAACCCACATGTGAAGATCCAGCGGGGAATCGCATCACGGAAGACCTGATGTTCAATCTGGAAGATCCACGTCCGCTGATTTATCGATACCCATGGACCAAAAATCGAAAATATTACTCGTGACGATGAAACCTTCACCAGTTCCCTTTACGCCCAAGCCCGACAGTGGCCCGGACCCGTTGATTCACAGTATCGTAATTCACCTATGCGATGGTCCGTTACGAACCGACGATGCGACGTTCGGCACCGTTGTCCAAGCGATGGCTGAAGAGGAAGGAATCTACATTCTGATTGGCGATGCCAACGGGCACATTCCAATTGTGGATGTTCAGAAACACGCTGGTCGACGATGGTCCCGGGTTGGCGCGATCGATGGTCAAGCTGGTCTTTGGCGAACCGCTACCGGACGATCGATTTACGTTGACCGTTTCGGAAACCATTACCGATCTAGCGGGCAATTTCCTGGATGGCGAATCGGGCGCACGAGCACCTTTCACGGGCAACAACGGCTTGGTCGCCACGCCTCCGATTTTTCCCACCGGCGATGACGCTCCCGGTGGTGACTTTGTCGCTCGTTTCACCGTCGACAGCCGTCCGGAAGTAGGCACTTGGGGAGCGGGTAACGTTTGGATTGACACAAAACGGCAATGAAACTTTTGATCCAGAGAATTTGGATTATGTCAATCGAGACATCGTGTATCGCTTGGGCTTCACCAGTGACGATTTTTTTGCCGGCAATTTTGCCTTAGGTGCGAATGCCCAGGGACGGACGGCTATGACAAACTGGCGGCATACGGTCGCTTCGGTGATACGTTCCGCTTCTTGGTGACACGGACAACGATGGCGTGCCGAACATCGATTCGGTCAATCCGCATGCCAATGGTTTGCGGTGGCGGGGCGGTTCGATAACAACGACGCCAACGGTGATGAAGTAGCCATTTTCGACGGCCGCAAACTGGTACATCGATACGGACCCCCGATTTCAAGACCGACTACACTCTGCGAAGTTCTTGGTCGTTATCCGATTGTCGGTGACTTTGACGGAGACGGATTCGACGATTTGGCGACCTGGACAGACGATACGTTCCGCATTGACTTGGCCAATGGAGTGCGTCGAGGCTGGGATGGCAAGCAAGATGTTGCTTGTGGTTCGGCTACATTGGGGTTTGCGAACGACCTGTGGCGGCCGACATGGACCAAGACGGATTTGACGACTTGGGATTGTGGGTGCCAGATCGAGAAGGTTTTGGGCGGATCGCGATCAAAGCGAATGGTACTTCTTGGTCAGTAACGGCAATTCGCTACTGGATCGCTTGTCGCCTCCCGATGATCCGATTGACGAAAAACCGACCATCGATTTCACTCCGGTTCCGTTCGGCCCAGACTGTATATTCGCTTTTTGGGGACGAATTTGCGTTACCGATTGTCGGCAATTTTGATCCGCCGACTTTGCCGTCGACGACCAATAGCAGTCTGCCGAAGAACTACACCAATTCCGTTCGCCCGATGGACGTCAACAACGATTCCTTGGTCACCGCGATTGACGCATTGTTGGGGCATCAATGAATTTAAAAGGCTTGGGCGCTCGCGAATTGACGGACGAACGATCCGACCTGAGTATGATTGACGTCAACGACGATGGCTACGTTTCGCCGATTGATGCTTTGGTGGTGCTGAATTATCTGAATTCGCTCAGTTTGGGTGAAGCCGAAGGTGTGGTGGACGAACTTCCGGAAGGTGAAATTCGATCACGGATCTGTCGTGTTCGATAAAAGTCTTTGCGAATCGTACCGCCAGACGTTCCAGTGATTCCGCTTCGCTAGGAATTCTGCCTGAAGTTGAACTACAGACGATAGCGGCCGCCACGTCTAGTCGCTGGGAAGCACCAGCAGTGGAAGTGGCCAGCGTGTTTGCGGCCGACGGCTGGAACAATTTGCCAGGCCAGCGGAAATCCGTTTCCTTGGACGATGCCTTTGCAGGACGAAGAAAATTGGCTGGTCTAACCAGTACTCGCTTGTCGTGGCGGCAATTCGCAGTTTCCGGGTTTCCGCCGCGGCAAATTCGTTTAATTAAGGCAATTCCACTGGGCACTGTCGCGGCTCCGAGCCTAATGGTGGTGGACGATTCGTTTCGCAACCGTTAATCTTCAAAGACATTCATTTCTCTGTCTTTGGCAATGTTGACCTATGGCTTCGGATCAAAACATTCAGGATCTCACTGGGCGCGAAATGGGCGATTATCAGACCTGCGTCGTTTGGGACGAGGCGGTATGGCGGACGTTATCTGGCCGAACAGCGTTCGCTAGGGCGCAAAGTTGCAGTCAAAGTCTTGCGCAGCGAATTGCCGCAGACAATTCGTACGTGAAACGATTTCAGAATGAAGCTCGATCTGTCGCAGCGCTGGGTCCACGCCAATATTGTTTTAGTCTATGAAGTGGGTTGTGTGGATGGCATCCATTTTATTGCGCAAGAATATGTGCAAAAGGGCCCGAATGTCAAACAGTGGTGGATCGCAATGGCCCGCTTTCGGCCGCTCAGACCGTTTCCATCTTGCGTCAGGTAGCGGCGGCGCGCATCGTGCGGGCCAAGAGAAAATGGTCCATCGGGACATCAAGCCAGAAAATATTCTGCTGACACCTACGGGTGAAGCGAAGGTGGCTGACTTTGGCTTGGCACGCACTATGTCGGCGAGCAAGCAGAAATGACGCAGGCCGGTATCACCATGGGTACGCCGCTGTACATGAGTCCGGAACAGGTGGAAGGCAAGTCACTGGACGGTCGCAGCGATCTTTATTCTGCGGAGCGACAGCGTTTTTCATGTTATTGGGCGAACCCGCCGTTTCATGGTAAAACCCCCGCTGGGAATTGCCGTACAACATTTGCAAAACGAACCTCCTTCGTTGTACGAATTACGTTCCGACTTTCCCGGACGCGTTATGCGACATCGTGCACAAGATGCTGCAGAAGAAGCCGGACCAGCGCTATGCCCATGCGGCGGAACTGTTGAAAGATTTGCGTTCGCTCAAAATCGCGGGCATGGACGATCTGCCGTTGGAATTTGAAACGCTGGTAACCATGACCAGTGAAGAAACCACGCCAACGTTCTGAACGCGACAACTCGACTGCAAGCCACATGGAAACGCAGCATTGCCTTCCGTTGCAGGCAAACGCAGGTGGCTGATGTTGGCGGGGCTATTGACGGCTTGCGTAGTCGGAGTTTCACTGGAGAGTTAACGTGGTCCGGACCGCTACTGCAAATCAAGACAATCAGTCCCCAGCGTTGAAAAGAAGGCGTCGGCCAAGGAACAGTATGCGCATGCTGTCTTTCTGTTGACGGAAGAAGGTTGGTTGAGTGTCGAAAAATATTTTCCCCGCCAAGGAAAGTGCCGACAAAACAGCTTATTGGGGCAATCGAGCGAAACAGCAGCTGGGCTATCTGTATTTGAATTCGGATCGACTGCCTCAAGCGTTTGCAAGTCTTTCAAGATTTGGAAAACCTGGAAGAAACCGAAAAAGAATTTCAAGCGGTTGGGTTGGCAGGCCAAGTCATGGTATTCAGCCGCAAAACAAGCAGACTCAACTCAAGCAGAAGCTGGAAAAGCCCTTTGGCCGTTGCGAAATCTGCTGGACGCGGAAGCTCGCGCGGAAATTGAATCGACGGCTGACAAGCTAGGCGTTCGCCAAGCGTTGGACGTCACCTAGGGCATTTCGCGCGATGCGGCCTAACAGGGGCTCGGCTTTGGTTCTGGTTTTTGCCGGTTCTTTTTGATAACCCCGGCCGAGACGACTCTTGCCAGGGACAAACCTAACGATTGGTTCGCTCGAGCCGATCCCGGCAATGTGGTTTTCCGGTTGGGGCCAGAAGTAACCGTGCTAGCGTTCTCGTCTTGCCGATAAGAAGAAGTGAAAAGTCTCAGGCGAAATTCGCCACGCTTTCTTCGTCCAGATCAGAAAGGCCGTCACTAGCGATGAGCAATCCGAATGGTTCGGCAGACCATCACCTATCTCGTCATTTTGGGCATGTTGGGTTCGAACGGCGTGTTGGCCCAATCGCCTGCCGTTCGCAAAACGGCCAGTTCGCTAGACGCGAACCCGCAGAACGTTTTGATTCGAGACGTAAAGCTGACGAATGTTCGCGGCCCTTTTCCGGACAACTGGTGGACCGCCAAGGAAACGCTCAATTTCCCCAAGCGGTTTACTTGCAGACCCCAAACTGCAAAATTTCTGCGAACCAAAAAGCCAGGCAGATGGTTCGTTTCATTTTTGATATTTCGGGGCGGCGTTTCAAGTCTCTGGGCCCGGGACGCACAAAGTGGTCCGCTTTTGGCCCAAATCATGTCGCTCCGCCCAATCCAAAGACCAAATCATTTTGGTTCACCAATCCGGTCGTGAGCGCTAAATCAACGTGTTATACCAGCAGTGGAATTTTTGCTATTCCTGGCGGTACGCAATCCGACCCCGCAAGCTTTGGCCAGGGCATTGATCATCGGCGGTTTCCCGGGGGAATCCCGTGCCGATTGCCACTTCGTCTAAAACAAAATAGAGACAAAATTAAAGACCTGTTGTCGTCGATCCCGGACAGCGACCCGTTGCCAAAAGTTTTTAGCTTTCAATCGGGGGTCAAAGTAAGCGTTCTTCCTGGATGAGATTACTTTGCCTTTGGCAAACGGACGTTTGTCGATTTTCTTTTCGCATTGATTTCACGCACTCGATGCATTTGCGGGGCGCCAGCAGCTCAAGCTGGCTTGACGGTCGGTGGGGGGTCGACGATGCTTCGCCGCTCGAATTTTTTTCGCACCAAGGGTGAAAAGGCCGTCGCTTTGTCCCCCTTGCCGTCACGATTACACGAACTTGACACAACGTCGTTTTCTTTGGACGACCACCATCTTGTTGTGCGCCGGGGCCGCAGGATTTTTTACTACGAACGACTGGACGACAAAACTTCGACTCCACCTTCAACCAAGGTAGCCCAACTCTATCCACCTGAGTGTCAGCATTGGCTCTGCAAATTGTTGCCCCGGGGAAAGGGAAATTTGCCTCCCAGACATTCGGTGGTGCAGCCCACCATCAACAATCCACCCATCGCAGCGAAACTTGGTTTGTAGACGAATGTTTTTGCGATGTCCCTCCCGGAACAAGAATACTACAAGGTGCGTTCAAATTGAACAGTGGGCCGTCACCTTTTTTCTACGAACCTCCGTACGCCGGGGGGGCGGTTTTAAAAATTCAAAAAAAATATTCCCTGCCAGTAAAACCCTTTTAACATGGCGAAGATGCCAGCAAATTTAAATTGAAAACGCCACGTGGAATTGTAGATGCACGGCCACGCCCGCCGATTTTGTTTGCTGAAAAACATCAATCTACCGCTCGCTTTCAACAAGACGAGCGGAAACGCCGCGTGTCACGGGGAAGGGGGTTTTTTGGGAGATCACTTTGCCTCGTCCGTGCAGGGGGGAACTGATTTGTCGATTTTTTCTGGCGAATCGCAGGGACCGTCAGGGTTGCGTCTTTTTGCCCACTGTACCAAGTTCTCCCGCGAATGGTCCCGGACCGGCCAACAAGCCAAGCCCTGCGCGGAAACACTTCGAATTCCACGTTGCTTTCCCAAACACCAAGCCAAGCTCAACCCAAAAGCTTGGATCACCCAACCTTGGAACCGGGTGGTGAAACCCCACATTTCAAATTTTTGGCAAACTGGATGACGCCGATCCCAAGGTGCCTTTGCTCTACCAGCCGATTCGGTTTTGCATGCAACATCGACAACAATCGTGGCTTTTCGATTGAAAACCGTCGCCCTTTTTGGGGACGTGCTTGATGTTTCGCTGCAACATAAGGTTTTCACGCGGAGAGTCCTTTTTTGGGCCAACGTGAGTTTCCGACGTTTGTGCACACAACGTTTTTTTGAAGGACTCCCCGAACCTGCTGCGTTTGTGGACAAGTTTCAACCCACTGGTCGCGTTTCGGGAGGCGGAGCATTTCGTTTAAAGGGGCGAAAGGAAATATGACGCAAAAAGGGGGAATGCGACGACATTGGACTATCCATTACAAATTTCCGTCCCGTGGAACATTGTCAGGGGAACTGATACTCAAAGAAAACACCCTGGACTATTTCCGGAAGGGGTATTGGGCATCTCGGGTCGGGTCACCGGCTTGGTCCAAAACCCCCGGGGCCCCGTTCCACAGGTTGGGCGAAGGTTGAACCAGGAATGGATCGACGTCGATGACCGCATTGTTTTTGGCAGCCAAAGAAAAAATTCGTGCAGTATTTAATCGTTGGTTCGCGGGCCCAAATGGGGTGTGGGCGAAATTCACCAAGCACCATCCCGATATCCCCAAAAGGGGTCGCGACATCATTTTTGGGTTTCAGCGATGCGCCATCCCCTTCGGGTTCCCCTATCCGTCAATCTATCTCAGCCGAGTGCGAGTAAAAATTATCGATTTTTTCCAAAAAAATTTAAGGGCGCAATGACAAAGCCAAATCTATGTAAAGGTTCCTGGAATCAGAACCGTCCCCGGACCCAATTGGTCTTGACATTGACCCAAACGCATTCCCTTGGGGTGGGAAAAAAAATGAAGTCGGACTGAAAAATTCCTGCAGCGTTTTTTTGGGGGTCCTTAATCCTCGAGGCATTTACAGAGCCTGTCATTGATCTTGGATTTTGTCCCCAAAAAGCCGTTGCATTGACATTACTGCCCTGGCCCATTCGCAAATTCGAGACGACGTGCAGATTTTTTCCCCCTTGGTTTCCCACCGATGTAATCTGGCGGCGAAGCAAAATATCAAAAAGGTTCGCTACGCATCGAAAAACCCTTTTTCCCCCGGGGTCCCAAACCCCCTTTTTTTAGCAAACTCCCCATTCCGGGGGGGGCCCGA
>NW_023660154.1:15000-19838 GCF_015228065.2 Penaeus monodon | reverse complement strand
AAATCGATTGAAGTCAGGACTAGGAGCGACTTCTCAGTACCCCTCAGGTGAAGGACTTCCGCGGCGGTAATAGGTAAATTTCAGTCAGCCAGACGACTCTCAGTAATCTCAGTGAAGGCACTTGCGAATGCCGCCCACCCCAGTCACGGGAGAATGCGGATCCGCTTGCATGTCGAAATAATCACTGAATTAATACGAGGTACATTTTCCCCGCTACGTTTTTTAATCGCAACCATCACTTCTCCCGCAACATCAAATAAACATTAACTAATAATACCCTCTCTTTATACCATAATAACCACGATTAGCTCTACCTGCGCTTTAATGGGCACCCCGTCACCCACACCGCTGTACCAAAGCCAAAAGTAGATTATCTTTCAATGAAATGGGTGTTTGTTTGTTTGTTTTGTTTTCAAAGACAAAGGAGTTCGAACTGATGCGACCTTTGTTTATTCATGATTTGATTTGATTGAAACAAAATATCTCACAGGTCATCCTGGAACAACAGAATCCCTCCGTGAAATGGCAACACCTAATTTAAATTCACAATGAAACGCCCGCAAGTAATCAGATATCACTGCACAAATATAATGAACTTAAATAATAAAAGGTTATGCGCGCTTACCGTGTGAAATGAAATAATCTAGTTATCCCTGGATCGAGGAGAGAAATGGCCTGTTTTGATATGCAGGCAAGAGTCCTCTTCTGTGTACATACGAACTCCCAGCGGAAAAGGACATTGCAGGTACATATGCATGTCTGAAATTACCAATTAACATCGTATCCATAACCGGAAGTACAAGGCTGTGTATCAGGTATATTAGTCTTGTGAATTTGTACTGTTAACTGAATATATTGAATGACAGAGGAGTCAGTGTAATTAAAAACCTAATCAAACACGTATCGACTAATTAAAATACATAATGAATAAAAGACATTTGAGTTTCATGAAAAAGGATAGATTACAGAAGTTGATTTATAGTGGTGTAAATAAATTGTTGAGGAATTATTTCAAAATCTAGTAACAAGTCCGCCAATAAATAAATAAATAAATAAATAAATAAAATATATGTATATATATATATATATATATATATATATATATATATATATGTGTGTGTGTGTGTGTGTGTGTGTGTGTGTGTGTGTGTGTATGTGTGTGTGTATGTGTGTGTGTGTGTGTGTGTGTGTGTGTGTGTGTGTGTGTGTGTGTGTGTGTGTGTGTGTGTGTGTGTATGGTGTGTGTGTGTGTGTGTGTGTGTGTGTGTGTGTGTGTGTGTGTGTGTGTGTGGTGTGTGTGTGTGTGTACATAGACGTGAACAGCATGTATATGTATGCAGTCAAAGCTGGTCATGAGATATGATGAACGAAATACGTTGCCTTTTATTAGCATTTACCTATATATTAGTATCAACATATAGACTACTTTTTCATCATATGTAATTATCAGAAATTTATACATATTACAGCGAGAAAGCATGGTTCCATGGTGTAATGGTTAGCACCCTGGACTTTGAATCCAGAGATCCGAGTTCGAGTCTCGGTGGAACCTCAATAGTTTTGCAGCACACGGGGCGCCATGGCCACCTATTCCTCACTCGATACTTCCCATCAAGGGGGATATCACAGCCATGTCAGAAAGTACTCAGCGCTATCAGAAACACTGCCCGCAGGTGTCGTTGATGTTTTGCAATGGGAGAGGAAGCCCACACATATCAAGTATAGAACAACACTCTCTCAAAATAAAGTTGAAAATACCATATTAGTTGAACTAAATTATGGATAACTAAAGATCAGGCGGGAAAAAAAGACCATGCATTTTTGAAACACTGATTTCTTTCATCCTGACACGTTGTTGCCAGTTTTCCTCTTGCAGTAGTTAAAGCAGCCTTTTTCACGTCATATAATTCGTGAATTATGCTGCAAATTCTTGCCAAGTTTCCATTTATACCGGAACTACATTTATTGCAAGCAGATTTTTTATACAAAAAAAGATCAGTAAATAAGGTAATGATAATGATAATAATATCGTTTTTGTTGGTATACATAATGGTGCAAGACAGTCTCTCATACTGTCAACTCGAGGAGTAAGTTTATCCTAAAAATAATTCGTAATATTTCAGTGTTAGAACAAAATGCATCTAGTCATTCACCATATGAACATCTGTAGTACCATGACTCAATAGATTGTTTTATTCCGCCGCAAGTACTTGACGAAAACCTTGAGAGAGAGAGAGACAGACAGACAGACAGACAGACAGACAGACAGACAGACAGACAGACAGACAGACAGACAGACAGACAGACAGACAGAGAATTTGCCTGAACTCACCAGAACATCAACACACTTTTGAGAAAGTGAGTTACTGACAAACAGAAGTTAAGTTACTGATAGGAAAATCAAACTCGATTTCACTCTGAAATCGTCATGCCAACAGTTTTCCAGCTCTCATTATGTGAAGACCGTGGGGCTGTATTATTAGCTGATATAAGAAATGGGTTGAATAATCAATTGAACGAAAAGCCACCGTAATTCTCAATAAATCCAAATGTGCCATACCATGTACATTGCTAACCTCTGCGGTTTTAGTCATCCTCGAAACAGGTCATGAAATATACGAGGATAGTCGTCTTCCCTATACTAGCAAACACAAACAACTCTAAGGTTTAAAATGTACAATTACAATATGTAAAAAGTTCACAATATCATCAGGCTTAAAATTTCACTTTTCACTTTATCGTTGATATTACTTTTAATATCTTTATTAATAATGTTATAATCAAGGACCTTTCTCTCTTAATACTTTTACCAGATTATCACTTTAATGGGTACTTTGAAATAATCTAGCTTAGTTACCCTAAAAATAAATATTTCTTTTATGAAAAAATTGTAACAGAAAATGGAACCTATATGGATATCTTTAATATTCAAAACGTGACTATTCGAGATGGCATCGTTATTAATGAAAACCTTTACTAATTTGGAAAAAAACACACTTTAGTTGCATAAAAATAACCTAGTTTAATTTATAAAGTATAGGGAAATAAGATTACTGAAGGGTAAACTGAAGTAAAAAATGAAGGCTAAATCTTCGGTTTGATATATATGGATTGGGCAAAGAAAGCAATTTCTGTGCTATCTAAATCCTTCGTTAAATACCATATAATACATTACTAAGTTGTCCACTACTGTTGTGTGTGGTGTGTGTGTGTGTGTTTACATATATATGCAAAAAAAAATGGTATAGATATATTTATGTATATATACATTGTGTATATGTATGTATTAGTCCTGGGTAAGACAATAAACTGCACCCTGGGTTCCCTTGAACAAGAACAGCCCCCTATTAGCTCCCTATGCCAGGGTTGTGGTGAAGCTGTCGGCAGAAGGGCAGTGGATATCTGGTGAAAACACCTTCGGTTCTACTGATTACTGGTTTCAGCAAACAATATGTCTGGCGTATTGCAGTGTAACTGTTTCAAAGCGGCAGAGATAGTTCCTCCTAGTTAGTTGGAGACTGCGAGTTGAGAAGGAGCCTGGGGGATACCACTCAACTTTTCTTTTCTCCTGACAAACCTCTACACCAATGATTAAATACAGAAACGATAATTCACACCACATCGCCCGTCGCGTGGGTTATCAAGGGGCGCGTTGTTCAGTGGGCAACCAGGCTGGCAATGTTAAACATGCATCTGGAAGACAAAGAAAACATTTCCAATTAAGAAACACATTAAAAATATGAACATGGAACGTAAGGAAAATGAAAGAGATGGGTAAATTACATACTGTCTGTAACGAAATGGATAGATACAACATTCAAATACTAGGATAAATGATCGCATTATAAAAGTCGGAATACAAGCAAAACCTCATAACATTAGTATTATGCAATGCTACGCACCAACCAACATTGCAAGTGATGAAGAAATGTAAAAAAAAATTTAACACTCTCCAAGAAACTTTAGACACAATCCCTAACAGAGATGTAAAAGTAATTATGGGAGACCTCAACGCCAAAGTCGGCAAAAATTATCTAAAAAATGACATCTGTGGAAAATCAGCCTTGGAGATATAAATGAAAGAGGTGAAGATTTTATTGAATTCTGTAGTACAAATAATCTAGTTATAACTAACACATTGTTCCAACACCACCCAAGACATTTGTACACGTGGTTTTCACCAGACAAAAGAAGAACACGCAACCAAATTGACTACATTGTGTTGAACCAGAAATGGAAAAGTTGTATAAAAAATGCCAAGACAAGACCTGGTGCCGACTGCAACAGTGACCACCAACTACTAACTATCGACTTTCAAATAAGACTCAAAAAGATGGAGCGTCTAACACCACCTCTAAAGCTCGACTACAAAACTCTTGACAACAATTACAGAATTACAGTGTCAAACAAATTTGAATTGCTCTATCAATGTGAAGATGATAAAACACCAAATGAGTTGTGGGAAGAAGGAAAAGAACTCCTGCTGAGCGCTGCTTAAGAAACTATCGCCATAAAGAAAAAGACAAATTCCCGCTGGATATCTGAAGAAACAAAAGTGAAATGGAAACAAGAAGATGCCTAAAATCAAAGGGTATTAATAATCCAGCTGAAGAAGTAATTTACATAAAACAAAATACAAAAATTCAAAGGTTATTTCGACGAGATAAGGAAAAATATTTAAATGAACATTGCCAGAGAATTGAAAACTGTTCTATCAATTAGACAACTAAAGAACTCTACTAAGGAGTACGAAACATCACACGAAAATTTAAACCTACAATGGACACTATCAAAACTGAAGATGGACTTGATTATGTGATGGAAAAGAAGTCAAAGAT
>NW_023660154.1:0-5000 GCF_015228065.2 Penaeus monodon | reverse complement strand
TCATTGAGTCTAATTAATGTAGTTGTTAGATCTTTATTCTTTTTGTATAGGTTGGAACAATATTGATTCCATCTATCTTTGACTTCTTTTCCATCACATAATCAAGTCCATCTTCAGTTTTGATAGTGTCCATTGTAGGTTTAAATTTTCGTGTGATGTTTCGTACTCCTTAGTAGAGTTCTTTAGTTGTCTAATTGATAGAACAGTTTTCAATTCTCTGGCAATGTTCATTTAAATATTTTTCCTTATCTCGTCGAAATAACCTTTGAATTTTTGTATTTTGTTTTATGTAAATTACTTCTTCAGCTGGATTATTAATACCCTTTGATTTTAGGCATCTTCTTGTTTCCATTTCACTTTGTGTTTCTTCAGATATCCAGCGGGAATTTGTCTTTTTCTTTATGGCGATAGTTTCTTAAGCAGCGCTCAGCAGGAGTTCTTTTCCTTCTTCCCACAACTCATTTGGTGTTTTATCATCTTCACATTGATAGAGCAATTCAAATTTGTTTGACACTGTAATTCTGTAATTGTTGTCAAGAGTTTTGTAGTCGAGCTTTAGAGGTGGTGTTAGACGCTCCATCTTTTTGAGTCTTATTTGAAAGTCGATAGTTAGTAGTTGGTGGTCACTGTTGCAGTCGGCACCAGGTCTTGTCTTGGCATTTTTTATACAACTTTTCCATTTCTGGTTCAACACAATGTAGTCAATTTGGTTGCGTGTTCTTCTTTTGTCTGGTGAAAACCACGTGTACAAATGTCTTGGGTGGTGTTGGAACAATGTGTTAGTTATAACTAGATTATTTGTACTACAGAATTCAATAAAATCTTCACCTCTTTCATTTATATCTCCAAGGCTGAATTTTCCACAGATGTCATTTTTTAGATAATTTTTGCCGACTTTGGCGTTGAGGTCTCCCATAATTACTTTTACATCTCTGTTAGGGATTGTGTCTAAAGTTTCTTGGAGAGTGTTAAATTTTTTTTTACATTTCTTCATCACTTGCAATGTTGGTTGGTGCGTAGCATTGCATAATACTAATGTTATGAGGTTTTGCTTGTATTCCGACTTTTATAATGCGATCATTTATCCTAGTATTTGAATGTTGTATCTATCCATTTCGTTACAGACAGTATGTAATTTACCCATCTCTTTCATTTTCCTTACGTTCCATGTTCATATTTTTAATGTGTTTCTTAATTGGAAATGTTTTCTTTGTCTTCCAGATGCATGTTTAACATTGCCAGCCTGGTTGCCCACTGAACAACGCGCCCCTTGATAACCCACGCGACGGGCGATGTGGTGTGAATTATCGTTTCTGTATTTAATCATTGGTGTAGAGGTTTGTCAGGAGAAAAGAAAAGTTGAGTGGTATCCCCCAGGCTCCTTCTCAACTCGCAGTCTCCAACTAACTAGGAGGAACTATCTCTGCCGCTTTGAAACAGTTACACTGCAATACGCCAGACATATTGTTTGCTGAAACCAGTAATCAGTAGAACCGAAGGTGTTTTCACCAGATATCCACTGCCCTTCTGCCGACAGCTTCACCATAACCCTGGCATAGGGAGCTAATAGGGTGCTGTTCTTGTTCAAGGGAACCCCAGGGTGCAGTTTATTGTCTTACCCAGGACTAATATATACATATACACAATGTATATATACATAAATATATCTATACATTTTTTTTTGCATATATATGTAAACACACACACACACACACACACACAAACAGTAGTGGACAACTTAGTAATGTATTATATGGTATTTAACGAAGGATTTAGATAGCACAGAAATTGCTTTCTTTGCCAATCCATATATATCAAACCGAAGATTTAGCCTTCATTTTTTACTTCAGTTTACCCTTCAGTAATCTTATTTCCCTATACTTTATAAATTAAACTAGGTTATTTTTATGCAACTAAAGTGTGTTTTTTTCCCAAATTAAGTAAAGGTTTTCATTAATAACGATGCCATCTCGAATAGTCACGTTTTGAATATTAAAGATATCCATATAGGTTCCATTTTCTGTTACAAGTTTTTCATAAAAGAAAATATTTATTTCAGGGTAACTAAGCTAGATTATTTCAAAGTACCCATTAAAGTGATAATCTGGTAAAAGTATTAAGAGAGAAAAGGTCCTTGATTATAACATTATTAATAAAGATATTAAAAGTAATATCAACGATAAAGTGAAAAGTGAAATTTTAAGCCTGATGATATTGTGAACTTTTTACATATTGTAATTGTACATTTAAACCTTAGAGTTGTTTGTGTTTGCTAGTATAGGGAAGACGACTATCCTCGTATATTTCAGACCTGTTTCGAGGATGACTAAACCGCAGAGGTTAGCAATGTACATGGTATGGCACATTTGGATTTAATTGAGAATTACGGTGGCTTTTCGTTCAATTGATTATTCAAACCCATTTTCTTATATCAGCTAATAATACAGCCCCACGGTCTTCACATAATGAGAGCTGGAAAAAATGTTGGCATGACGATTTCAGAGTGAAATCGAGTTTGATTTTCCTATCAGTAACTTAACTTCTGTTTGTCAGTAACTCACTTTCTCAAAAGTGTGTTGATGTTCTGGTGAGTCAGGCAAATTCTCTGTCTGTCTGTCTGTCTGTCTGTCTGTCTGTCTGTCTGTCTGTCTGTCTGTCTGTCTGTCTGTCTGTCTGTCTCTCTCTCTCTCAAGGTTTTCGTCAAGTACTTGCGGCGGAATAAAACAAATCATTGAGTCATGGTACTACAGATGTTCATATGGTGAATGACTAGATGCATTTTGTTCTAACACTGAAATATTACGAATTATTTTTAGGATAAACTTACTCCTCGAGTTGACAGTATGAGAGACTGTCTTGCACCATTATGTATACCAACAAAAACGATATTATTATCATTATCATTACCTTATTTACTGATCTTTTTTGTATAAAAAATCTGCTTGCAATAAATGTAGTTCCGGTATAAATGGAAACTGGCAAGAATTTCAGCATAATTCACGAATTATATGACGTGAAAAAGGCTGCTTTAACTACTGCAAGAGGAAAACTGGCAACAACGTGTCAGGATGAAGAAATCAGTGTTTCAAAAAATGCATGGTCTTTTTTCCCGCCTGATCTTTAGTTATCCATAATTTAGTTCAACTAATATGGTATTTTCAACTTTATTTTGAGAGAGTGTTGTTCTATACTTGATATGTGTGGGCTTCCTCTCCCATTGCAAAACATCAACGACACCTGCGGGCAGTGTTTCTGATAGCGCTGAGTACTTTCTGACATGGCTGTGATATCCCCCTTGATGGGAAGTATCGAGTGAGGAATAGGTGGCCATGGCGCCCCGTGTGCTGCAAAAACTATTGAGGTTCCACCGAGACTCGAACTCGGATCTCTGGATTCAAAGTCCAGGGTGCTAACCATTACACCATGGAACCATGCTTTCTCGCTGTAATATGTATAAATTTCTGATAATTACATATGATGAAAAAGTAGTCTATATGTTGATACTAATATATAGGTAAATGCTAATAAAAGGCAACGTATTTCGTTAATCATATCTCATGACCAGCTTGACTGCATACATATACATGCTGTTCACGTCTATGTACACACACACACACACACACACACACACACACACACACACACACACACACACACACACACACACACACACACACACACACACACACACATACACACACACATACACACACACACACACACACACACACACACACACACACACACACACACATATATATATATATATATATATATATATATATTTATATACATATATTTTATTTATTTATTTATTTATTTATTATTGGCGGACTTGTTACTAGATTTTGAAATATTCCTCAACAATTTATTTACACCACTATAAATCAACTTCTGTAATCTATCCTTTTTCATGAAACTCAAATGTCTTTTATTCATTATGTATTTAATTAGTCGATACGTGTTTGATTAGGTTTTTAATTACACTGACTCCTCTGTCATTCAATATATTCAGTTAACAGTACAAATCACAAGACTAATATACCTGATACACAGCCTTGTACTTCCGGTATGGATACGATGTTAATTGGTAATTTCAGACATGCATATGTACCTGCAATGTCCTTTTCCGCTGGGAGTTCGTATGTACACAGAAGAGGACTCTTGCCTGCATATCAAAACAGGCCATTTCTCTCCTCGATCCAGGGATAACTAGATTATTTCATTTCACACGGTAAGCGCGCATAACCTTTTATTATTTAAGTTCATTATATTTGTGCAGTGATATCTGATTACTTGCGGGGCGTTTCATGTGAATTTAAATTAGGTGTTGCCATTTCACGGAGGGATTCTGTTGTTCCAGGATGACCTGTGAGATATTTGTTTCAATCAAATCAAATCATGAAATAACAAGGTCGCATCAGTTCGAACTCCTTTGTCTTTGAAAACAAAACAAACAAACAAACAACCCATTTCATTGAAAGATAATCTACTTTTGGCTTTGGTACAGCGGTGTGGGTGACGGGGTGCCCATTAAAGCGCAGGTAGAGCTAATCGTGGTTATTATGGTATAAAGAGAGGGTATTATTAGTTAATGTTATTTGATGTTGCGGGAGAAGTGATGGTTGCGATTAAAAAACGTAGCGGGGAAAATGTACCTCGTATTAATTCAGTGATTATTTCGACATGCAAGCGGATCCGCATTCTCCGTGACTGGGGTGGGGCGGCATTTCGCAAGTGCCTTCACTGAGATTACTGAGAGTCGTCTGGGCTGACTGAAATTTACCTATTTACCGCCGCGGGCCCAGCCGGACTCGCCTCGTCCAATCTCAGGTAACAAAAACTCGTTACGAAGCCACCACGTGCTCGCGATAATATCCTCGGGCCTCGGGAGAAATACTTGGTTACATTTCCGCATATCCAACTCAGTAATGCACAAAGTGAACTTCCAATCGTTACCACTGATAACTGCTTATAACTGAAATATTATAACGGTGAAT
>NW_023660153.1:15000-19839 GCF_015228065.2 Penaeus monodon | reverse complement strand
CCCATTTTTTCCCCCCTTCCGCCACAAGGGTAATTGGAAGAAAAATGAAACAGGCAGTATGTCCCCCAAAAAATACCCTTGAAACAAAGGGAAATAAAACTAGATTATAATTAAAATCAAAAGTTTTAAATTTATTTTTCCCAAAGTTGTTACTCCTATACTACTTTATTTTTATATTTTATAAAATATTATTGTTGCTGCTGTTTTTGTTTTTGTTATCTTTAATTTTATTGTTGTTATTGTTATTATTGTTATTTTTGTCATTTCTTATTTTTATTTTATTTATTTTTATTATTTTATTATTATTTATCTTTTTATCAAATTTATTATATTATTTTTACATTTTATTATTTTTATTTTATTATATTATTATTATCATTTTTTTTTATTTAAACATTAAATCATTTCATTATAATAATAATAATAATAAAAATTAAATTATTATTATATTATTAATTATTTTTTTTTATCAATATTAGGATTAACATTACAATAACAAATTTCATGATTATTATCATTTTTGTCTTATCTTTACATTTTTTGATCTAAAATATTTTTATTGATAGCTTTTTAAAAACATTGTTTTTTTCCCATGTTGATATTTAAAAAATTATTTGGTTTTGGGGAAAATATCAGCTCTTACGAAATTTATGCAAATACATAAAAACACTTTACCCACAGGATTCTCGGCCCCCAAAAAAGTTTCCAATTCATTTAAATTCCAAAATATTATATCCTGGTTTGCCAGATCTGAAAAACTAAAAACTTGTCGCTTTCACACCCCCGGGCTCCTAAAATTATTTCCCCAAGGGGTCTAAGGTGTACCCGACACACCCACTTGCCCATTTATTTAAAAAAATATCTACTATTCCTTAATACCCAAATTTGGCCCAAAAGTTCGATCGAGGTTAAAATTTACCCATTAATTTTGAGATTGACACTTCCCTGCAAAATGATTTTTCCCGAACAAAAATGCCTCAGATGTACCTTGGGGTTTTTAATTTTTTGCATAACGAGATTTAAAAATTTTGTATATGCATTATTTTGACTTTTGGGTAATTTTGTATAATTCAGTTTTTACATAATATTAATCAGCTTAAGTTTCCCTATAGCATAATCAAATTTTGATACTTCATGACCAAAAAAAGGCAGAAAAATTTTTCATTTAAAAATTATTCATAGAGTTCAGATTTGATTATCATTAGATGAGAAAAAAAGGTTTAAATTAATGGACCTCCATTTCTCGGGGTTTTTTTTTCTTTTTCTTTTTTTTTAATAAGTTTGAAAAAATAAAAAAAAAAACCCCCCCTAAAAATTCAAGCGAATGTGATAAATTTTTTCACCCAGGGGGCACGGTTGTAAGCCAAGGTATAAAAAACATGCGGGGAGGGTCGAAATCATTTTACAAAGATTGTACTAAAAGGAAATTCTAGGGAATGGATTTTAGTAAGCGCTGCAGGAAGTATCCCTCTCTGAAAAAGGAGAAAATATATGTATGTATATATAAAATATAAAAATTTAATATATATATATATATTATTTATATATATATACATATATTAATTATAATTATTTTAATATTATATAATATATATTATATATATACATAAATAACATATAATATATATAATATATATATATATATACATATAATAATATATAATAATATATATATAATTATTATTTTTTATATATATGCATACATATATATATTATATATATATATATATATATTATTTTAATAAAAATATATTATTATATACATACATACATACATACTACACACACACAACACACACACACACACACACACACACATAATAAAATTATATATATAATATTATATATTATTAAAATAATATATATATATATAATGTGCGTATATTGTATATTTTATATATATAAAATATATATATATATATATATATATATATATTAATAACTATATATGTATGTAATATCTGTGTAATATACATACTTACAACAATATATTGTATATATATATATATATATATATATATATATATATAATAATATATAATATATATATTTGTTTTTGTGTGGGTGTGTGTGTGTTTGTGTGTGGGTTTGTGTGTGGTGTGTGTGTTGTGTGTTTGTGCGTGTGGGTGTGTGTGTGTGTGTGTGTGTGTGTGTTTTGTGTGTGTAGTATATGAGTGTGGAGTGCATATATAATATAAATAATATATATATATATAATTATATATAATACTACTGATTTAAGATAATTAACATCTATACTTCTACCCACCAAATTATAAAAACCAACACACAATTTTTATGTATGAAATATATATGTTATATAAATACAATTTATATATATAAAACCAATATATATACACATATAAAATTTGTATGAATGAAAAGTATATAGTTTTATAATTACGTAGTTATTATATATTATATATTATTATTAATTTTATATATATACATACGTAGATTATAGATCTATATACTTTATACTTTCATCACACACAACAATAAAAAAACAACCCACACATATTTATTTAGTAGAATGTATGTTGTATGATGTATGTAGTAGTATGATGTATGTATGTATATATGAGTTGATGTATGTTGAGGATGTAGTATGTATGTATCTATATATATAAAAATATTATAATATAACATATATATATAAATATATATATAATATATATATTATATAATATATTATATATATATATTAATATTTATATTTTTTAGTGCTGGGGGGGCGTCGACGAATTATTCTTTTTTTTGGGTTTTGCATGATTGACTAGCAAAAGGGAAGTGTTTCCCCGTTGTTTTCTTCCGAGGGTTTTATCGAGTCACCACTCTATCTAAATGCTCGGTGAGTCCCACACGGCCCCCTCCTTTTGAGGCTCTTGTTTTATTCCCTTGGGTTTTTTGCCCCCCGTCACCAAGCAGATTGGTGGGGCCCGTCAGTCGCCGACGACTCGACCCCAGACAGGGGTACGGGTTTGTGGTACCTGTAAGGCAAAAACCGATGACAGTACATAAAGGGAATAATTTAACCCCACACTATTAAAAACATAACTATATAATATAATAATATTATATTAAAAAATATAATATTATTTAAAAATATATATATATATCACACACCACCCAAAACCCCACACACCCCACCCATAAAATAATATATATATAAAATATAAAATTTTTATTATATATATATAATATTATATATTTATTATAATAATTATTATTAATATATAATCATATATAATAGTCAAAATATGTATATATATCTATATATATATATATAATATATATAATAATATATATATATATATATTTAAAATATACATAATACATATAAAAAATATACTTTAAAATAATACATGATATAATTATATATATTATATATATATATATATATAATATATATATATATTAATATATATAACATATATATATATATATATATATATATATATATATAAAATTATAATATATTGTGTTGTGTGTGTGTGTGTGTGTGTGTGGGTGTGTGTGTGTGGTGTGTGTGTGTGTTTTGGGGGTTTTTTATGTATGTGTGTGTGTGTGGGTGTGTGGTGTCATATGAAAACATACAACTATAAATATTTTATATATTAATAGATATAATTTTTTATTTTATGTATAATATATTATATAAAATATTATATATATATATATATTATGAATTACATATCTAGTTTCCTATCGTCGATCTATCTGTTTATCTCCTCTCTTGTTTTATACACCACACACAACAATATATATAATATAATATATAAATATATATAAATATATATATAATAATATATATAATAAAATATATATATAAAATGTTATATATATACATATTATATATTTATTTTATTTATATATATATATATGTAATTATTATATTACATATATATATAATTACCAAAATATTTTTGGAAAAGGGAGCGTGTGCGTAGTGTTGTGTATATAGATCAAAGATTACATTGTTTTTTTGGAAAAAACAAAAATTTTAAATTTACTTAGGAAAAAAGGGATGGTGCACTAAATTAGTATTAACAGACTTGACAAATTGAATCATGCAATGATTTTCTGGCGAAATTTGAACAAGCAATGATTGGGGCTGATATCCTGAAAAAGAGAAAAAAAAAGGCAATTTTGAACAAAATAATGATAAAAAACAAAGATAAAAATGCAACGAGGCAACCCACGCAGGAATCCCTTATCCCTTGGTTTATGTATGAATTCCCTTCTTTTTTCCTTTCGGTATTTATTGCGAAACTTATACGGAGTCAAATTTCCCTCGGGGATGCTCGGTCGCTGCCTTTTTATGGATCTTATCGTTAAAAAAAAAGAAAAAGAAATGGGAAGGGGCGATCGCGAACGGTTCCTTTTCATCGGAGTTTTAAAAAATATGGAAAAGAAAAAATGAAAAGAAGGAAAGAAGGTGATTTTCATGAAAAGGGTTGAAGGTAAACCAAAAGATAGGGTGGAGGGGTAACAGAGGGAGGGGGGGAGGGGAAAAAAGGGCAGAGGGGACCGAGATGGGGAAAAAGGAAGGGAGATTCGAAGGGAAAAGCATAGGGGGAAGTAATGACCGAAGAAAGGGCAAAAAAAATTTTGAGAGGTTGTTCGGCCATTAAGATACAGGCTTCTGCCTTCTGGAGATATGTGAAGGTATGAAAAATTGTGGCCCTTTTCCCCCGCCCCCCTCCCTCCCTTTTTACCTACATGTAACCTACATACATTCATATACATATGACCATATGATATATGTTTGTGTGTGTGGTGTGTGTAAAAAAAAAAAGAAAGAGAAGGAGGAGAGAGAGAGAGAGAGAGAGAAGTGAA
>NW_023660153.1:0-10000 GCF_015228065.2 Penaeus monodon | reverse complement strand
AAAAATTTTGTGTGTTTTTAATGAAACTGGTTTAATTTATATAACGTAGTAAAATTTTGTTTTTAAATGCTGAAAAAAAAGGATTTAAAAAAGGAAAAAATTTTGATTCGAAAGTCAATGAAATCTTTTTATCTTTTTGAAAGGTTTCCTTCCATTTTCGTTCGGGGGGTTTTTTCCTTTCCAGCCCCAAAATCAAACTGTTTCCATAATTTAAAATTTTTCCTTTTAAATTTCGGGGCAGAGTCTTATCTACAAATTTTTGAATAGAAGTTTAAATTGTAAAAAAAAAAAAAAATTAATTTTAAAAAAATAATTAAAAAAAACAAAAAAATGTCCATCCCTTTTCCCCATTTTTCCAAGGTTTACATTCCCCCCGCTCGGGCTTTAAAACCGGGGAAAAAGGACTGAATAAAGTTAAAAAATGTTTCTCCATGAAATTAAATTTCCGAATTTTGGAAGAGGATTTTTTTCCTTTTTTTTTTCTTTTCAAACAATATAAATAAAAAAAATTTAAAAAACAAAGTATACTTACTTTTCGGGTCCCTTAAACCACGCCGGGCCGTCATTTAGTAGGGCATATTCAAAAATCCGATAAAACAACAGGGGAAAACTTGCACTCGGTTTTTTGATGGATTTTTTTCTTTTTCTTTTGTTATGGGAAAACAAAGAAATAATAGAAATGCGTTTAAGAAACCTTGGATATTCAAGTGCATTTGGAAAATTTTCGGGGGGAGCCCAAACAATTGGCTGAAACTGGTTTTTTTTTTAAATTTTCTGTTTGGGGTAAACTTTTTTTTTTTTTTTGGTGTTTTTATAAAAATACAAAAATATTTTTATAAAATTAAATTTAGTGATACATTTCAGAACCTTTTGGCATATTAAAAGTTTTAAAAGGTTTTTATCCATTTTGAAAAAATTTTTTTAAAAATATTATGTATATTATAACACCAAATACCCTATTAAAAATGGTAAAAGCAATTTCATTTTTTGGCCATTAAATTATACCTCTAAAAAGAAAACAATTTGGGGATTCAATCCTTTAAAAGTTGAAAAAAAAAAAAAAATCAGTTTTAAATAAATTTTTTTTTTTTTAAGCTTCCCCCGGGGTTTTGCTTATTTTGAGTTTTCATTTTTTAAATCTTTTTAATTAAGTCTGTGAGCCTTTTCCCAAAATTTTTTTTCCTTACACGCACTTTTCCGAAAAAAGGGAATTACGGTAAATTCCCCCAAATTTTAATGGTTGGGAAACAAAGGCAAATGCAGAAAGCAACAAAAGCCACCCAAAAACCAACCACCCAACCAACCCCACAACCCACCAACCACCCAACCCCCACCCCCCACCATTAACTTATACCCATAAAGCAACACTAGATCAATGAAAAACCCGAAAGAAAAAAAAATTTATAAATTTAATTTTCAAATTACAAATGGTGGGAAATCAAAAAACCCACCCCTTATTAATTCCCTTACCAGAAAAAAAATTTTACTTCAAAAATTTCATTTTCCACGCCATTTCAAGGCAAAATCCGGTCTTTTGCCCAAAATTTTAATGTTTTGGGGACTGTTTCCAAGTTGAAGAGGGAAAGGAAAAAAAAAACACAAAAAACACCACCAAAAAAAACAAAAACACCACACCCCCCAAAAAAAAAAAAAGGAAAAACAGGGATCTTATTTTCAAAAATTTAAAACGAAAATAAACCAAGATAAATTTAAAAAAAAGGACATTTAACCACATCTATCCTTTTTTAACTACATGTGGCCCGCTGGCACAGCAGTTTAAAATTTATTTTCTTTGCGGATGCTTAAATATATTAGGTCCGTCCTTTCCCAGGAGATCGGTTCCTTTTTTTTTTTAGGAATCATTTTCCTTTTTTAGGGTTGAAAAATAATGGGGGTTCCCCCCATCTTAAAAATTTTTTTTTTAAGCCTTGCCTGGGGAAAAAAACCCTGGGTACCAACCCCCCGAATTTTAAAAAAATTGCGTGTGAAGTTAGTCCCCCTCAAAAACCATTCGGCCACCGCGGCCTTATCAGGTCTATACAAAATACAATTTTTTTTTCTGTAGCATCTGAATCTAAAATTTACCTTCACGTGATGCTAGCCCCCCTCAAACTTACGAAGACGGGGTTTTTTTTAAGAATGAATAACACGGATTATATTTTTCGGTATTCCAAAATTGAAGAAAAAAAGCCTATAGTGTTATATGAGGGAAAATGGAGGGGGAACAATTTTAATTTTTTTGTATGATGCCTTTTACTCGTTTTTTTTCCCATATCCCAAAGTGATTAAAAAAAATTTTAAAAAAAGGTCAGGAATAATTTACTTTTCCGTCCGCACTGGAATAAAGATCCCTATACCAATTAACGGGTATTCTTTTAATTTCTTTCTTTCCCTTTTTAAAGATTAAAATTTAGTAGGGGAACAAAACATTTTGAATTTACAGTTTTTAACGGGAGGTTTCCCCAGAATTTCTTTACGACGGTGTGAGTGGAGTATTTTTTACCTTTTTCAGTAAGATTTTTTAAAAAATTATATAAACAAAACAATAAAAATCGTTGTTATAAAAACCCAAAGTTTTGGTAGTTTCCTTAGTAAAGAAATATGATATTTTGAAAATATATTCTACTGTACGACGATTATCAGAGGGCCCCTTTTAAAAAAGACTGAAACACAAAACTATAAACAATGGGGACAAGGAACAAAAGACTGCCAGAGTGGAATAACATTTTTATAATATATCTTTTTATTGAGATTTCTGAATTTTTATACGAAAAAAGACTGCTTTCTTTCAATTTCCCGTTTGTTTTATCTTTTCCTTGTTTTTATTGGAAATATTTATCAACTGATTTTAAATCAAAATTGAATTAAAATTTTAAATTAAACAAATTAAAAGCATTTTAAATAGTGTTGAAGACTGACATTTAATAAGGGAATTTTAAAACAAAGATTTTATTTCATACTAAAAAAGAAAAAGTTTTTTGGGAATTTAAAAAAGACCCACAGTTATGGGAATGTAAGCCCCAAGACAATTCCCCTACAGTATTTTTTTCACACTCCTCATCACTCACTCACCCACTCATCACTCCCCCCACTCACTCACTCCCACTCATTTCACTCACTCACTACCACTAAATCACCACCACCACCCAAATACAGCGTCATCAAAAACCACCCGACGCCCTTTCTGATGTTCTGTGGGGCCCTTTTGCTGATTTAGTTAATTAATAGCGCTAAAACCCTGCATAAGTAATTAAAGTGGCTTTCAGGCCTCGCAAGGGGGGTAAGGACCCGCTCGGTTCTTCGTCTGTAAAATGGGTTTTGGGTCCGAGAGAGACCCTGCAGGGTATTATACCTTTGTACTGTTTCTGTATATGCCCGGGGCGTAGTGGCCCCCGTGCGTGTTTTACAAAAAACATACGAGCGGTTAGAGGGCGCTTTATTTTTTTGGCTGGGGCCCGTTGGATGCGGCCGGCATAAAAAAGGGGGCAGGCGCTCTTTTCGTTTCAAACAAAGAAAGTACTTAGAGTTGGGGATGCGTTTCATCTCTCGTATAGCTGAGTACATAGTAGTTTTTCTTTTTTCACGATATTTGTGATGGGGCAATCTCCCCCCCCCTTTTTTTTCTCTCTTTGATTTGGTATCCAACGCCATTTAAAGGCTTGCTAACACACCCCACACAACACCCCACCCCACACACACACACCCCACACCCCCACACACACAAACACACACAAAACACCACACCAAAACAACACACAAAAAATATATATATATATATATTATAAAAAAAAATATATAATATGAATGTTTACATATACATTCTTTTTAACGGTAGGTTCATGTCTGACCCGCCGTGGCCACACATGATACAAATTTGATTTTTTTTCAGTGTGATACTTTTGGATGAGACGTGGTGGGGGTCCCAGTTCCTTCACGGAGAGTGGGTTTTACTTTTTTTTTTTTTTTTTTTTTCATTCTCTCTATTTTTATCCGGGTTGGGGACCAGCACTGATTTGGGCTGGGTTTGGCCAACCATGGTAGGTAGGCTTTCGGGGTGAATTTCCTTCCCCAAAGGGGAACAACGGCGGGGGACTCGAACCCTCGAATCAATTGCCTCGTCTTGAATTTTCAAAAAATTTATAATAAACATATATAATAATAAATTTTAAAATTTTTATTTTTTGTATTTAAATATATAGAAAAATATTTTTTTTTCCCCTTTTTTTTTAATTAGTTTTGGGGTATTTTTTTTTTTTTTTTTGTTTTTTTTTTTTTTTTCGCCTGCTTTTCCCTAACCCTCCCCTTATTTTTTCCGCCAAAACCCCCTATGTATCCGACCGTAAAATTAGTGACGTTTTTGCCCGGGGCCCCCGGGCCGGGTCCAACCCTCAAATAATTGGTGAATTTTGGCCGGGCCCCAAAAATGGCCACAGGTTATATAAATAAATTATAAATTTTAAAAAAAATTTATTAAAATTTAAAGATTTTATTACCTTTTTATGATGTACCCCCGGGGGCAAAACGATTACCTAAAAAAAAAAAAAATATAGATAATATATTATAATATATATATTATATATATATAATATAAAATATATAATATATATATAATTATATGTTGTGGGGTTGGGGTTTTTGTTATATATATATTATAAATTATTATATTATATTTGTATAATATATTTTTTTTTGTGTGTGTTTTGTGTGTATGTGTGTTTTGTGTGGTGTGAGGGGAGAGAGAGAGAGAGGAGTAGTAAATTTAAGTGCAAATGTACAAATTTAACTATTACACATATCTTTTATCGATCTTTTTTCTTTTTATATAAAAAGGTACATTATCTTTATGTTTAAATAAAAATATTTTTAAATTAAATTTATAAGTAGATGTTTAGTTTGTTTGTGTAAAATATCCGAAACTAAAGTGGTTTTATGTTTCATAGGAGTTATTTATTTTTAAATTTCCCAAAAATTAGACGGCCAGAATTTTTTTTATTATAAAGACATCCTGGGCAGGACGTGGCAGCAGGCGAAGCAGAAGGCCCAGGGGAAATTGCAACGGTGTTTTCGCCGCTCCTCGAACCTCACCGTCCGACCCCTGACGACTCTCCGCCCCAACTCCCACTCTCCTTCAAATCACCAATTGAAAAAAAAATTGAAATAACATAAAAAAACCTAAATCCATAGAAAAAAAAGTAGTAGGGTTTAGGAAAGATTTTAATTTTTCTTTATAAAAACCGGGTAAAAGAGATGAGTTTTCCCCCAAAGAATTATCATCGAAGAATAAAAAAGAAAGAATTTTTAAGGAATCCTATAAAAATTTTCATCTAAAAGAAAAACATAGCCCAGCTACAGTAAATACAGTTTATGTAATTTTTAAAAAAAAAATTGTAAAAAAGAAACCCCCTTTTTTAAAACAAAAGGGGAGCCCAAGACCTTTTTTTTTTAATTTGTTGGTTTTTTTTTTTTCGAAAAGGGTGACTTTTTTTCTCTGTGCTTTTTTCCCCCCCCCCCCCCCCCTTTGAAATTTTTATTTTATTTTTTTTAATATTATTTTTTTATTATATATAAAAATATTAAAATATATAATATATATAATAATTTTAAAATTAAAATTTTTTTTTTTTTTTTAAATTTGTTGGTGGGTTTTGTTGGTGGGTTTTGTGGTTTGTGGTGTTTTGGGGGGTGGGTTGTGGGTGTGTGTGTGTGTTTGTGTGTGTGTGTGTTGTGGGGGTTTGTGGGTGGGGGTGTGTGTGTGTGTGTGTGTGTGGTTGTTTGGGTTTTGTTTTTTTGTTTTTTTTTTTTTTTTTGGGGGTTTTTTGGGGTTTTTGTTTTTTTTTTTATTTTTTTTTTTTTTTTTTAAAAAAAAATTTATATTTTTTTTTTTTTTTTTTTTTTTTTTTTTTTGTGTGTGTGTGTGTGTGTTTTTGGGGGGGGGGGGGTTTTTGTGTATAAATTTTTTATAATATTATAAATTTTTATATCTATATAATATATATTAATTTATATTTTTTGTTGTGTTGTGTGTGTGGTGTGGGGGTGTGTGTGTTGTTGGGGGTTTTTTGTGTGTGTGTGGGGTTTTTTTGATATATTTATATAATATATATATATATATTATATTATATATAATTTTAAATATAAATTTTTTTTTTTTTTTTTTTTAAATTTTTTTTTTTTTTTTGTGTGGTGGGGTGTGGGTGGTGGGTGTTGTGTGTGTGGTGGTTGTTTGGTTTCATATAATTTATATTTTTAAAAAAAAAAATTTATTTAATAAATAATTTTTTTTTTGGGTTTGTTTGTGTTGTGTGGTGTGTGTTGTGGGGTGTGGGGGTGTGGGGGTGTGGGGGTGTGGGGTTTTGTGTGTGTGTGGGTGTGTTGTGGGGTTTTTTTTTTGTTTTTTTTTTTTTTAAAAAAATTTTTTAAAAAATATATATAAAATTAATTTAAAATTATATAATATATATATTTTTTTTTTGGGGTTTTTTTTTTTTTTTTTTTTTTTTTTTTTTTTAAAAAAAAATTTAAAATTTAATATTTAAAATTTTTTTATATATATTTATTTTTTTATATTTATATATTTTTATAATAATATTATAAATTTTTAAATATATATATAAATATATATACTTTTTTTTTTTTTATTTTTTTTTTTACTTAAAAAAAACAAAACAAAAACAAAAAAAAAAATATAAAATTTTAAAAAAAATATATATAATTTTTTTTTTTGGGGCTTTAGGGTTTGAAAAGGTGCCCCTTTGTTTTAAAAGGGGGGGTGAAATTGGGGGGGTGGGGTGGGGAAAAATTCGTTTTTGGTTTGGGTTTTTTAATATTTTGGGTTTTTTTGTTTAAAAAAGGAAATATTTTTAATTATAGATAAAAAAATGGGGGTTATAACTTTATTTTTCCCAAAAAACCCCTATTAAATAAAAGATAATTATAAAATCCCGTCCTTTTAAAATTATTTTAAAAAATAAAATTTTAAAATTTAAAAAAAGGGATAAAAAAAAAAAAAAACTTAAAAACAATAATAAAAATGAAAAAATTAAATTATTTTTTAAAAAAAAAATAAAATTCAAAATAAATAAGAAATTTTTTTAAAAAAATTTAAAATAAAAAAAAAGGGGGTTTTTTTTTTGGAAAAAAAAAAAATTTACATTTAAAATTTTAAAAAAAGAAAATTTAAATTTTAAAATTAAATGATGAAAAAACGTCAAAAAAACCCCCAAAAAGACCAAAGGCCCCCCAAACCCCAAAATTTTGGGGAAAAAGGGTTTTTTTAAATCCTCCGATTTTGACCAAACCCCAAAAAGGAAAAAAATATGGGGGAAACCCCAAAACCGGGAAAAAAAAAAAAAAAATTTTTTGGGAAAATCGGCCGGAAAATTTAAGAAAAGGAAAGATTTTAGAAACAGGGTTTTTTTCCAATAATTTTTCCAATCCCCCGGCATTAAGTGTTTTGAAAAAAAAAGGCCTTTCACATTGTCAACCAAAAAAGGGGAGGCAAATTCCAAAAAAACCGGTCCACGCAAAATGAACCCGCTGGTCGGCTTTGGGACCAAAAGGGGTTCCCCCCCTTGGCTCGTAAAATTTTTGGTTCGAAAGGGGTTAAAAAAAGAACAATTTGGTGAAACCCGGGGGGTTTTGGGGGGGGAAGGAATCGCGGCATTTAAAACCCGCCCCCCGGGGGAACCCAAAAAACCGGGATTAAAAAAACCCCAAAAAAAAGGTGCCCCAAAATTTTGGGGGGAAAAAAAAATTTAAAATAAATTAAAAAAAACTCCCCTTTTTTTTTAAAAAAAATTTTTTTAAAAAAAAAAAAATTAAAAAATTTTTATAACAAATAAAACCCAAAGGGTGGTCCCCCATTTAAACCCAAAAGGAAACTTCAAAACCCAAATCTTTTTGGTAAAGAAACAAGGAAAATTTAAATTTTTTCCCCCCGGGGCCCAAAAAAAAAAAATTCTCAAACTTTTTCCAGCCCGGGGCCCCCCCGCCCGCGGGGTTTAAAAAAAAGGGGTCAAGGCCCCAGGTTAAAGAAAAAAATGGGGAAGGTTATTTTTTAAAATTGTACCCCCAAAATGGAATTTAAGAAAAGGCCAAAAGGGGGCAGTTTTTTCCCCCTAAAAAAGGTGGCCCCCAAGCCCCCCAAAAAGGCAAATTTTTTTCCCCCCCCCCAAAAGGTTTTTTTGTAAAGTTAGTTTAAATAAAGAGGAAATTTAAAGGGGTTTGCCAAAAAATACCGAAAAAAGATTTATTTTTGATTAAAAACGGCCAAAAAAAAATCCGGCTCAGGGGGTTTGGCTTGAATTAAAAGGATTTGCAATAATCCCACCCTTTTATAAAACCCTTTCAAAAAAGGCCCTTTTAAAAAAAAGGGGGAAAAGGGGGGGGCAAAAAGTTTCCCCGGGTTCTTCTTTTTCCCACCCCTTTTAAAAAAGAAAAGGGGGGTTTTAAAAATTTTAAGGGTTTTGGGGTCAATTACGAGGTCGCCGCCTGGGTAAAATTTTAAGGAAAACGCCGGCCGGGAAAAAGGGGAAAACCCCGGAAGGGGGTTTTGGGAAGGGGACCAAAGGAAGGAGGCTTGCCAAAAAAACCCTTAAATGTGAAAAAGGGTTTAAAAATTAATGGGTTAAAAAAAACAATATATATATATTAAATTATATTTATAAATTATATATATATATAATATATAATATATATATATATATATAATAAAAAACCAAAAAAAAATATCTTGGTGTGTGTGTCTTTAAAAAACACATTTTTTTTCCATCCCATAAAGGGCTAACCCCGAAGGGGGGGCCCCCCCTTAGTTCACCCACGAGGGTCTCATGGGGGGTCTTCAAGCAGGCCTTCGGCCCCCATCTTAATTCCCTGCGACAGGGCCCTTGAGCTGCCCAAGCCAGCCTCCAAGTCGTCCCCCCGGTCCCTCCACCCGGATGTTCATAAAGAACAACCGATGGGCAGGGTCATCCACAGGGGAAGTGAGCTACATGCCCATATAGTCAGAGGTTTCCCTAGAAAAAAACTGGCAGTTCAAGGCCTTTAAGACACATCTTTGGCTCCTGCATAGGTACCGACATTTTTGTTCATGAGTTCAGGCTCCCGTGCCGACCAAACCGTTCTACTGACTTTTTGGGTTTACAGCCCAAGAATGAATCATACGAGGTAGTAAAGCTCCGTGCATCAAGTCATCACCGCAAGAGGAGTGACCCCGAACGGGTTTTCCTAAAAGCCCCAAAAACTTTGGGCCAGGAGACCCCCTTTGGCCAAAGGGCTTTGCCTCATTGTAAATGCATCAAAACCCCTAGTGACTTAGGGGGCCAGAAGGATACAATCCACAGTGTTACTCCCCCCGACTTTTGGTAGTAGCTCTGCCCCTTACCAGTCCATGCGGTGGAAAATTGGGTTTGGGGCAAGGACAGCCTTGCCTCACTCTGATTTTAAAAGGATTCTTCCCAAACCCCAACTTTTTAGCACTTTTAGTACCGGTATTTTTAAATTTCTATACGTCAGTAATCGGTCGAATTCCCCGAGCTCAGAATTCCATAGATTTTTGATGCATCAAGTTTAAAAGCCCCCTTGGGTCAATGTAGGGTGAAGCAACCCACGATCGAACTCACAGTCGTTCCACAATTATTGAGGCGTAGGATACGGCTTTGTGGATTGAAAAAAAGGGGGTCCAGACTGCTCAGTCTCTGGTTTCCTTTGTAGGTGGTCACGGTTCTGTTTCAGAAAATGTGGGCGAAAACTTTGCCCGGTATGCTGAGCAGGGGAAGCCCCCAGTAGTCGCTACAGTCCCAAGTTCCCTTTCCCCCCTTTCCCGAGGGGAGACACGCCCCCCAACAGGTCAGGGGGAAAGGGACCAGGGGCTGCCAGCTCCCTTTTTCCCCTTTTTTTTATTTATCAGTCCCCCCCTTTCCTCCCCCCCTCTCTCTTTTTCCCTATATTTGTGTGGTTTTTGGTTAGGTTGTGTTACATTTTTATATATATAAAATAAAAT
>NW_023660152.1:0-67284 GCF_015228065.2 Penaeus monodon | reverse complement strand
AAATAATTTTTAAAAAAATAAAAATTTTAAAAATAATAAAAAAAAAAAAAACTAAAAAATTTAAAAATAAAAAATCTTAAAAATGTTTAAAAATTCTCTTTATTTAACTTTTTCATCTTTGTCAGATTAAATCGATTCTTTTTGTTATATTATTCCCAAATAATTCCAAAATAAAGAAATCAAAACACTCTTTTTTTTTGGAGAAAAACTCTAAAAGGTTATTTTGCAAATTTTGCCCTTTTTTTCGATTTTGGAATTTTTTTTTTTTACCTTTTTTTTTTTATTTTTTGGGGACAAAATTTCCCGTTGTTATCTCTTTTAATAATTTTTATCATCTTATTATTTTTAACCCCTTTTTCCTCATTATCTCTTTATCATCACTTTATCATTATTGCAATTATTATCACTTTATTGCTTTTAATTTCATTTTTTATTGCAATTGCTTTTTAAAAATATTTTTGCAACTAAAACTAAAAACAACAAAATAATGATAGAAATAACAAATAAAAACATAATAAGGGAAATTTAATAATTTTTTACATCATTTTTAATTATATCGTTTTCTGAAATTATTTTGTTATAAAAATTTATTTTTTGCAATTATATACTATAAAAAATATAAAAATAAAAAATAAAATAAATATTAAAAACCATTTTTTTTAAAACGACTATTAATTTAATTATACATTTTATTTTATTTTACATTTTAAAATATTTTTTGGCAAAATCAAATAAAAAATTTAAATTAATAATAATAATAAAAATAAAAATAATATAAAAATAAAAAAAAAAATAATATTAATAAAATAATATAGTAATAATTTAATAACTTAAAATTACAAAATTCTCTTTTTCTGACTTTTACATCATATTGTCTGATTAATAACGATTCTGGTAATTGTTATCATTATTATCCCTAATAATTGCAAAATCATCAAAGAATCGAAAACACGTCCATTTTGGAGTAAAACTCTCAAAAGGTTATATTTCGCTAGATTTTGCCGCTTTTTCGACTTTTGGGAATTTTTTTCTTTTACCTTTTTGTTTATTATATATGGACCACAATTCCTGTTGTTAATCCATCATTATTATCATTGATTATCATCATAGTTAGGTCGTGTATGCATCCTCATTATCATCATTATCATCATTATCATCATCATTATCATCATTATTGCAATTATTATCATCATATTGCATTATTAGCATCATTATTGCAATATTATCATTATTGATTGCAATTATTGCAGTTATAATATATATTTTTTGCACTATACTAATAACCCAACAATACTGGTATGTAATAACAACAAGAGATAACAATAATAAGCGGTTTTGAATAATTTTTACATCATTATTTTACTCTCTCTCAATTAAGGTCGTTATTACTGTAGGATTATTACTGTTATAATATTATTGTTTACAATTCTACACTAGTAAAAATGATAATATGATAATAATAACAATAATGATATTAAATAAAATTATTGTTACGACTATGGTAATATTATTATAGATACATATGTATTATTAATTATTACCGTTTATATATATTTTTTGGCCGGAATATAACTAATATAATGTAATAATAATAATAATAATATAATAATATAATAAGTATAATAATATAATAAATAAATAAACAATAATAAATAATAAGTCGCATGAACATTAAAAATCTTCAAAGTTTTATAAAAATTCTCTTTATTCTGACTTTTATCATCATTGTTGTCATGAATAATACGATTCTGGTAATTTTTAACATTATTACCCTAATAATTGCCAAAATTAATCAAAGAAATCGGACACGACGGTCATTTGGAGTAATGCTCTCAAAAAGGTTATATTCTCTAGATTTGTGGCCGCTTTTCTTTTTTTCGACTTTTGGGAATTTTTTTCTTATACCTGTTTTTTTTTAATTATAATTGGACACAAATTCCTGTTGTTATCATCATTATTTATCATGATTATCATCATTTATTATCGTTCTCATCCTCAATTATCATCATTATCATCATTATCATCATCATTATCATCATTATTGCAATTATTAGGTCATCATTAGTTGCAATTATTATCATGTATTATTGCAATTTATTGCAGTTATAATATATATGGTTTTGCAACTATACTAAATAACAACAACAAATAATGATAGTATACCAACAATAATAACAATAATAACGGTATTATACTAATTATTTACATCATTATTTTTTAATTATATCGTGTTATTACTGTAATTGATTACTGTTATAAATGACATTCTTTGTGCAATTATACTACTTAGTTAACAAGATAATAATGATAATATAACAATAATAATATTAATAACATATTATAACGACCATTAATATTATGTATTATACATATTAGTTATTATTATTACTGTTATATATATTTTTGGCAAATATGAACTAATAATAAATGTAAGAGGAGATAATCATACATAACATAATATATAGATAATAATAATAAATAATATAATATGAATATAATATAGTAATAACATTAAAAATCGTCAAATGTTATCAAAATTCTCTTATTCTGACTTTTATCATCATGTATTGTCCATTATTAATAACGATTCTGGTGAATTGTTATCATTATTACCCTAATAATTGCCAAAATCAATCAAAGAAAGTCGAGAACACTCCCATTTTGGAGTAAACTCCTCAGAAGGTTATATTTCGCTAGATTTTGCCGCTTTTTTCGGAAACTTTTGGGAAATTTTTCTGTTTACCTTTTTTTATTATATAGTGGACACAAATTGCTGTTGTTATCATCATTATATCATGATTATCATCATTATTATCGTTATCATCCTCATTATCATCATGATCCTCATTATCATCATCATGTCTCATCATTATTGCAATTATTATCATCATTATTGCAATTATTATCATTATTATTGTACTTATTGCAGTTATAATATTATTTTTTGCAACTATACTAATAACAACAACAATAATGATAGTGCATACCACAATAATAACAATAATAACGGGTATTATAATAATTATTTACATCATTATTTTTAGATTAGTATCCCGTTTTACTGTAATTATTACTTGTATAATAATATTTTTTTTGTGCATTATATACTAGTAAAAAATGAATAATAATGATAATAGATAACAATAATAATATTAATATACATTAGTTATAACGACTAATTAAGTAATTATTAATTATACATATTATTATTATTAATTACAGTTGATAATAATAGGTTTTTGGCAATAATACTAATAATAAATGGAATAATAATAGCTAATAATAATTATAATAATATAATAATAATATAATAATAATAATAATAATATATAATACTAATTAGTAATAATATTCAATAATCTTCAAATGTTTCAAATTCTCTTTATTCTACTTTTATCATCATTATTGTTCATGATTATACGATTTCTGTTAATTTTATCATTATTACCCTAATAATTGCCAAATCGATCAAGAGAAATCGTAGAACACGTCATTTTGGAGTAAACTCCTTCAAAAGGTTTTATTTTGCTAGATTTTGCTCGCTTTTCGACTTTTTGGGAATTTTTTTCTTTTACCTTTTTTTTATTATATATTGGACACAATTCCCTGTTGTTAGTCATCATTATTATCATGATTATCATCATATTATCGTTATCGATCCCTCATTACATCATTAATCATCATTATCACATCATGTATCATCATTTATTGCAATTATATCATCATTATTGCAATTATTATCATTATTTTTTTTGCAATTATGTGCATTATAATATATATTTTTGCAACTATACTATAACAACACAATAATGATAGTAAATGAAAAACATAGATTAACCTAATAACGGTAATTATAATAATTCTTGACATCATTCTTTTAATTAAGTATGTCGTTATTACTGTAATATTACTGTTATAATAATTATTTTTCAATATACTCTAGAAAAATGATAATAATGATAGATATTAACAATAATAATATTAAGTAACATTATTATAAACGAAAATGTAATATTATCATTATACATAGTATTATTTATTATTACAGTTATAATTATTTTTTGGCAATATACTAATAATAAATTGTAATAATAATAATAGATAATAATAATAATATAATATAATAATATAATAATAATAATATTAATATCTTCAAATGTTATTCAAAATTCTCTTTTATTCTGACTTTTATCATCATTATTGGTCATGATTAATACTATTCTGGTAATTGTGTTATCATTATTACCCTAATAATTGCCAAAATGCAATCAAATGAGATGCGAAAACGACTCTTTTGGAGTAAACTCTCAAAAGGTTATATTTCCGAGATTTTTGCCCAGCTTTTTTCGACTTTTGGGGAATTTTTTTTCTTTTAAACCGTTTTTATTATATATGGACGCCAATTCCTGTTGTGTATCATCATTATTATCATGATTATCATCATTATTATCGTTATCACATCATTAGAGCATCATTATATCATTATCATCATCATTAGCATCATTATTGTCAATTATTATCAGCGTGTATTTGCAATTTATTCTCATTATTATTGCAATTATTGCGTTATAATATATATTGTTTTTGCAACTATACTAAAAACAACAACAATAATGATAGTAATAAACAACAATAATAACGGTTTATAATAATTATTTACAATCATTAATTTTATTAGTATCGTTTTATTTCCTGGGATTATTAAGCTGTTATAATAATTATTTTGTTTTGCAATTATACACTAGTAAAAATGATATAATATAATAATAACAATAATCTATTAATAAACATTATTATAAACGCTATTACTATTATTATAATACATATTATTATTGATTCTTACAGTTATAATATATTTTTGGTAATAATACTAATAATAAAGTTATAATAATAATAATAATAATAATAATAATAATAATAATAAAATAATAATAGTAATAAGTAATAACATTAATAATCTTCAAATGGTTATCAAATTCTCTTTAATTCGGCTTTTATCATCATTATGTCATGGATTAATCACGATTCTGGTAATTGTTATCATTATTAACCCTAGATAATTGCCAAATCATCAAGAAATCGAAAACACGTCATTTTGGAGTAAACTCTCAAAGGTATATTTCGCTAGATTTTGCCGCTTCTTCGACTTTTGGGAATTTGGTTTCTTATACTTTTTTTATGGATATATTTTACACAATTCACTGTTGTTATCATCATTATTATCATGATGTATCATCATTATTATCGTTATCACCTCATTATCGATCATTATCATCATCATTATCATCATCATTTTATCATCATAATTGCAATTATTATCATCATTTCGCAATTATTATCATTATTATTGCAAATTAATTGCAGTGTAGAGAGATAGGATATTTTTTGCAACTATACTAATACAAAACAATAATGATGGTAATAACACAATAATACAATAATCACGGTATTATAATAATGTTATGTACTCTCATTTATTTTAATTAGTATCGTTATTAACGTAAATTTTTTACTGTTATAATACTTATTTTGCAATTATACTGACTACAAGAAATGATAATAAATGATAATTAATAACATAATGCATATTAATAACATTATATAACGACTATTAATTATTTTTATTTACATATTATTATTATTAATTACCGTTTATAATAATATTTTTTGGCAATAATACTAATAATAAATGTAAGATATAATAATAGATAATAATAATAATAATAAATAATAATAATAAGTATATAATATAATACATAATAGTACTAATTTAAATAGAGATCTTCAGAATGTTATCAAAATTCTCTTTGTTGCTGACTTTTTATCGATCATTATTGTCACGGCTTAATACGATTCGGGTAATTAGTTATCATTATACCCTAATGATGCCAAAACATCAAAGAATCGAAAAAACACGTCATTTTGGAGTAAAACTCTCAAAAGGTTATAATTTCGCTAGATTTTGCCGCTTTTTCAGACTTTTTGGAATTTTTTCTTTTACCTTTTTGTTATTAATATATGAACACAATTCCTGTTGTTGGATCATCATTGATATCCGGATGAGCATCATTATTTAAAATCGTTATCATCCTCATTAATCATCATTAATCATCATTATCATCATACATTATCATCATTATTGGTGCAATTATTATGCATCATTATTGCAATTATTATCCTTATTTTGCAATTATTGCAGTTATAATATATATTTTTCAACATACTATAACAACAACAATAATGAAGTAATAACAACAATAGTAACAATATTACGTATTATAGAGTAATTATTTACATCCTTATTTTTAATTAGTATCGTGTAGTAGGTGTACTATGTACTGTTATAGATAATTATTTTTTTTGCAATTATATCTACTAGTAAAAATGATAATAATGATAGATAGATAACAATATATATTAATAAACAATTATTAGAACTTGGGAGAACGACTTATACTATTTTATTATACATATTATTATATGATAGCAGTTGAATTATATTTTTTGCAAAATACTAATAATAAATGTTAATAATAATAAAATAATAATAATAATAGTAATAATATTAATATCTTCAAGTTTATCAAAATTCCTTTATTCTGAAACTTTTATCATCATTATTGTGTCAGGATTAATTACGATTCTGGTAATTGTTATCATTATTACCCTAATAGTGCAAAATCATCGAAAGAAATCGAAACACGTCATTTTGGAGTAACTCTCAAAAACGGTGGATATTTTCGCTAGATTTCGCCGCTTTTTCGACTTTTTTGGGAATATTTTCATTTACCTTTTTTTATTAATGATATAGTGACTCATTGACCGTGTTGGTTAGTCATCATTATTATACATGATTTCATCATTATTTCGTTATCATCCTCATTATCATCATTATCATCATCATTATCATCATTATGGCAATTATTATCATCATTTATTGCAATTATTATCAGTATTATGCAATTATTGGCGTTATAATATAGTATTGTTTGCAACTCTAACTCATACGGCAACAATATGACTAGTATAACAAACTATAATAAGCAATAATAACGGTATTATAAATAATTATTTGACATCATTATTTTAATTAGTATCGTTATTACTGTAATTATTACTGTTATAATAATTATTTTTGCAATTATATTACAGTAAAAATGATAATATATAATAGATACAATAATGAAATATTACTAACATATTATGGGCGACTATTAATATTATTCAGTTATCACATATTTCTTATTATTATTATAGTTATAATATATTGGTTTTGGCAATAATACTAATAATAAATGTGAATAATAATAATATAATAATTACTAATAATATAGGTAATTAATAATAATTAATAATAATATAATAATGAAAAGTAATATTATAATGATCATTAAGAATCCTTCAATGTTATCAAATTCTTTTTATTCTGACTTTTATCATCATTTTTGTCATTGATTAATACGATTCTGGTAATTGGTATCATTATTACCCTAATATTGCCAAAAAAATCATCAAAGAAATCGAGAACACGTCATTTTGGAGTACCCTCTCAAAGGTTATATTTCGCTAGTTTGCCGGTGCTTTTTCGCCTTTTGTGAATTTTTTTCTTTTACCTTTTTTTTTATTATATATGGACACAGATTCCTGTTGTGTATCATCATTTTATCATGGAGTATCATCATTTATTACGTTATCATCTCATTATCATCATCATCATCGATTATCATCATCGATTATCATCATTATTTGCAATTATTAGTCATCATTATTGCAATTTATTATCATTATTATTGCAATTATTGCAGTTGATAATATAATTTTTTGCAGACTATACTATTAACTACAACAATAATGAGAGAAATAACAATAATCATAACAGATAATAACGGTATTATAATAATTATTTACAATCATTACTTTTAATTAGTAAGACGTTATTACGTATTTTTAACTGTATGATATCGGAAAATAATATTTTTTGTACCATTAATACTACTAGTAAAAATGATAATAATGATAATAATAACAATAAAAGATTAATACCATTATTATAACGACTATTATATTATAAAAAAAATAAACATTATACATATTATTATTATTATACAGTATAATATATTTTTTGGCAATAATCCTAATAATAAATAAATGTAATAATCGATAGTAACGCGTAATATAATAATAATATATAAGTAATAAGTAATTAATGTACTTAAATAATCAATAATTTCAAATGTTATGAAAATTCTCTTTATTTCTGACTTTTTATCCTCATTATTGTCATGATTAAACGATTCTGGTAATTGTTATCATTATTACCCTAATAATGTTCAAAATCCGTCAAAGAATCGAAAACACTTCATTTTGGAGTGAAACTCGTCAAAATGTTGTATCTTTCGCCAGATTTTGTGGCCTGTGCTTTTTTCGACTTGTTGGGAATTTTTTTTTTTTCTTTTACCGTTTTGGTTTTAGTTATTATGGACACAATTCCTGTTGTTTCATAATTATTATCATGATTATCATCATTATTATCGTTATCATCCTCATTTCATATCTCATCATTCTCAGCATCATTATCATCATTTAGTGCATTTTATCATGGCATTAATTGCAATTATTATCATTATTTGTGCAATTATTGCAGTTGTATAATATATATTTGTGCAACTATAACTAATAACAACAACAATAATGATAGTAATAACACCATCATAACAATAATACGGTATTTAATAATAATTAGTTTACATCGATTATGTGTTTAACTGAGTGTTCGTTTATTACTGTAATTATTAACTGTTAGTAATACATTATTTTGCAATTATAACTAGTAATAAATGAATAATAATGATAATAATAACATAATAAAGTTATAACTTATTATAAACGAAATTAATATTATTATTATACATATTAATTGATTATTAATTACATGTAAATAGGAGTGGGTTTTTGGCCAATCCTTTAATAATAGAATGTCATAAATAATATAAATAAATAATACGAAATAATAATAATAGTAATACTCTAATAATATAATAATAATAATAAGGATATAGGATATTAATAATCTTCAAATGTTATATCAAGAATTCTCTTATTGCCTGACTTTTATCATCATTATTGGTCATGATTAATACGATTCTGGTAATTGTTTACAATTTATTACCCCTAATAAATTGCCAAAATACTCAAAGAAAACGAAAACACGTCATTTTGGATTGGAGAGAGCTCCTCAAAAGGTTATATTTCGGCTAGATTTGCGCGTTTTCGACTTTTGCGAAATTTTTAGATCTTTACCTTTTTTATTATATGTGGACACAATTCATTTTGTGTGTTATGGCATCCTTATTATCATATCTGATCCATCATTAATTTCGTGTTATCATCATCATATATCATCATTATCATCTTATCATCATGATCATCATATTATCATCATTATGATCAATTATTAATCACATTATTGCAATTATTATCATTATTATTGCAATTATTGCAGTTATAATAGAATATTTTGTGCAACTATACATAAAACACACAAATACTGATAGTAATACCAACATAATAACAATAATAACGGTATTATATAGCTTATTTACATCATTATTTTAATTAGTGATCGATTTATTACTGTAAGTATTACTGTTATAATAGTTACTTTGTTTGCATTAAAGCACTACTAATAAAATGATAATAATGATAAATAATAACAATAATAATTATAACATTATTTAGGGCTGCCGGCTCCGTAAACAAAAATTAATGCTTAATTATAATACAGTATTAATTATTGATTATGTGGGGACAGTTTATATATATTTTTTTGGCAATAAGTACTAATAATAAATGTAATAATAATAATGAATAATAATAATAATATAATAATAAATAAGAATAGATAATAATAATAGTAATAAACATGAATAATCTTCAAATGTTTAACGTTCTCTTTTTCATGCCCTTTTATTCATCACTTATTGGTGTCCTATTGTAATACGGATTGCTGGTATTGTGTTATCATTGATATACCCTAATAATTGCCAAAATCATCAAAGAAATCGAAAACAGGGGACGTCCTTTTGGGTAAACCTCTCAAAGGTTATATTTCGCTAGATTTTGGCCGGCGTTTTCGACTTTGGGAATTTTTTTTTATACCTTTTTTTTTTTATTATATATGACAAAATTCCTGTTGTTATCATAATTATTGTCATGATTATCATCATTATTATGGTGTATCATTCCCTCATTATCTCATTATCATCATCATTATCATCATTATTGCAATTATATCATAATTATTGGTCCATTATTAATCATTATTATTTGCAATTATTGCATATGTTATAATATATTGTCGTTCAACTATACTAATACACAAACAGCAATAATGATAGTAATAACAAGCAATATAACAATAATAACGGTATTATGGAATAATTTATTTACATCATTATTTTAATTAGTGATCGTTAGTACTGGAATTATTACTGTTATAAATAATTATTTTTTTTGCATTAATATACTACTAGTAAAGATGATGATGGAGATGGATGATAAGTAACAATAATAATATTGAATAAACATTTATTATAACGACCATTGATTATTATGTATTAACATATTATTATTATTATTACGTTATAGATTATTTTTTGGCAATAATACTAATATGAAATAAAATATAATAATAATGAGAATATAATAATAATAATGATAATAATAATAATAATAATAATAATAATAATAATAATAAATAATGATAATATTATATCTTCGAATGTTATCAAAAGTCTCTTGTATCTGACTTTTATCATGTCATTATTGTCAGATTAATACGATTCTGGTAATTGTTATCATTAGTACCCTAATAATTGCCAAAATCTCAAAGAAGAATCGAAAACACTGGTCATTTTGGAGTAAACTCTCACAAGGTTATATTTTCGCTAATTTTTGCCGCTTTTTGACTTTTGGAATATTTTTCTTTTACCTTTTATTTTATTATATACGGGACCAATTCCTTTTGTTATCATCATTATTATCATGATTATCATCATTATTATCGTTATCGATGCCTCATTATCATCATTATCATCATTATCTCACGTCATTATCGATGCATTATATTAGCAATTATTATCATCATTATTGCAATTATTATCATTATTATTGCAAGTTATTGCAGTATATAATATATATGTTTGTGCAACTATACTAATAGACAAAACCAATAATGAGAGTAAATGAACAACTAATAACAATAGATAAAGGACGTGTATTATGATAATTATTTACATCATTATTTTAATTAGGTATCGTTATTCCTGGTACTTATTACTGTGGTATAATAATTATTGTTTTGCAATTATACTACTAGTAGAGAATGATATACATGATAATAATAGACAATAATGATATTAATAACATTATTATAACGACTATTAATATTATTATTAATTGATACATATTATTATTATTCTTTACCGTTTGTAATATATTTTTTTGGCAGATAAACTGAATAATAAATGTAAATAATAATAATAATAATAATAATAATAATAATAATAATATAATAATAATAATAATAAGAATAAATAATAGTAATGAATCTCAAATGTTATAAAAATTCTCTTTATTCTGACTTTTATCATCATTATTGTCATGATAATACGATTCTGGTAATTGTTTAATCATTATTACCCTAAATAATTGCCAAATCATCAAAGAAATCGGAAACACGGTCAATTTTGGAGTAACTCTCAAAAGGTTATATTTCGCTAGATTTTGCAGCTTTTTGACTTTTGGGAATTTTTTTCTTTTACCTTTTTTTTCTTATATATGGACACACTTCCTGATTGTTATCATCATTATTATCATTATTATCATCATTATTATCGTTACATCCTCATTATCATCATTATCATCTCATTATCATCATTATGGGCAATGTATTTCATCATTATGCAATTATTATCATTAATTATTGCAATTATTTGCAGTATATAATATATATTTTTTTGCAACTATAGTAATAAACACAATGATGATAGTAATAACACAATAATAACAAATTACGGTAGTATAAATAATGTAGTTTTACATCATGTATTTTAATTATATGCGTTATTACTGTATTATTACTTGTTATAATAATTATATTTCTTGCAATGTAGTACTACTATAAAGGAATGATAATAATCATAATAATAACAATAATAATATTAATAACATTATTTAGAACGACTATTAATATTATTATTATACATATTATTATCTGATTAGTTACAGTTATAATAATTTGTTTTTGGGCATAATACTAATAATAATGTAATAATAATAATAATATAAGTAATAATAATAATATAAATAATAATAATAATAATAATTAATCATAATAATTAATAATAGTATAATATTAATAATCTTCAAATGATATCAAATTCATCTTTATTCCTGCCGTTTATCATCATTATTGTGCATGATTATAACGATTCTGGTATTGGTTTTATCTTCTTCCCCTAATAATTGCCAAAATCATCAAGAAATCCGAAAACACGTCATTTTGGTAAATCTCTCAAAAGGTTATATTTCGCTAGATGTTTGCCGCTTTTTTTCGACTTTTGGGAATTTTTTTCTTTGACCTTTTTTTTATATATATGGATCGACAATTCCTGTTGTTATCATCATTATTATCTGTTATCATGCATTCTTATCGTTAGAGCATCCTCATAAGGCATCATTATCATCTTGTACATCATCAATCATCATCATTATTGCAATTATTATCATCATTTTGCAATTATTATCATTATTATTGCAATTATTGGCAGTTATAATATATTTTGTTTTGCAACTTATAACTAATAACACAACGAATAATGATAGTAATCACACAATAATAACAATACATAAACCGGTATTGATAATAATTATTTTACATCATTATTTTAATTAGTATCGGTATTACTGTAATATTCCTGTTCTGAGGGGGGGGGGGGGGGAGGGATACTTTATTTTTTGGGCAATTTACTACTAGTGAAAATGATAATAGATAATAATGAACAATAGCTAATATTAAGTACCATTATTGGGAGCAACGACTACTTACTAATTTCATTTATACATATTAGTTATTATTATACAGTTATAATATATTTTTGGCATAATACTATAATAAGTAATAATATAAATAATGAATAATAGATAGATAATAATAATCATATAATAAGTAATAAATGAATGAATAATAATAATAGTTAATGAATATTAATAAATCTTCAAATGTGTATCAAAATTCATCTTATTCTGTACCTTTTATCATCATTATTGTCATGAGTTATACGATTCTGGTAGTTGTTATCATTATTACCCTAATAATTTGCAAAATCACAAGAATCGTAAAACTACTTCATTTTGGAGTATAGCTCGTCAAAGGTTATAGGTTTTCGCTTAGATTTTGCGCGGCTTTGTTCGACTTTTGGGAATTTTTTTCTTTTAGACCTTTTTTTTTTTATTATATATATGGAGCACAAGTCCTGTTGTTATCATCATTATTATCATGATTTCATCATTATATCGTTATCATCCTCATTATCAGCATTATCCATCATCAATTATCATCATGTATTGCAATTAGTTATATCATTATTGCAAATTATTGATCATTCTTATTTGCAATTATTGCAGTTATAATATATATCTGTTGCAACTATACTTAATAACAACAACAATAATGAAGTAATACACCAATAAATAACAATAATAACGGTATGATTAATATTATTTACATCATTATTTTAATGTAGTATCGTTTAACTACTGTGTAGATTATTACTGGTTATAGAAATAATTATTTTTGGGCAATTATACTACAGTAAAAGGAATGATTAATAATGATAATAATACACTAATACTTTAATAACATTATGTGATAGGACGACTGTATTGATATAGTTGTTTAGTATGACATATTATATATTATTATATACAGTTAAAAATATATTTTTTTGGCAATAATACTAATAATAAATGTAATAATATAATAATAATAATACTAATATAAGGAATATATAATAATACAATAATAATAATAATATTAATCATAGTAATAATCTTCAAAATTTGATCAAATGTCCGTTTATTCTGTACTTTTAGGCATCATTATGTCAGATTAATCGATTCTGGTACTTGTTAGTCAGTATTACCCTAATAATTGCCAAATCATCAAATGAAATCGAAACGACGTCCATTTGTGGAGTAACTCTCAAAAGGTGTGAGTATTTCGCTATATTGTTTGCCGCTTTTTTTTTTCGACTTTTGGTGAATTATTTTTCTTTTTACCTTTTTTTTAGTTATATAATGGACAGACAATTTCCTGTTGTATCATACTTATTATCATGTTATCATCATTATTATCGTTAGCATCCTCATTATGCCATCTTATCAATACATTATCATCATCATTATCATCATTATTGAATTATTATCATCATTATGCAATTATATCATTATATGGGTTGCAATTATTGGCAAAACAAAAGTGGTCATATATACTAAATATTTTTTAGCAACTTCGACTAATAACAACAACAATATGATAGTAATAAACAACAATGAATAACAATAATGAACGGTATTATAATCCTTTATTTACATCATTAATTTAATTAGTATCGCTATTACTGGTAATTATTACTATTATAGATAATGTATTTTTGCACATTATACTACTAGTGAGAAAATGATAGAGAATGTAATATAACAATAGATAATATTATAAGCATATTATAGACGACTATGAATATTATTTATTATACATATTACATTATTATTATTATAGTTATAATATATTTGTTGGCAATAATACTATAGTGATAATGGTAATAATAATAATAATAATAGATAATGAATGAATAATAATAATAATGATAATAATATAATTGATATTAATAAATCTTCAATGTTATCAAATTCTTTTTATTCTGACTTTTATACATCATTATTGTCATGAGTTAAATACATCTGTAATTGTTATCATTATTACCCTAATAATTGCCAAAATCATCAAAGAAATCGAACAGTCCATTTTCCGAGTAAACTCTCAAAAGGTATATTTCGCTAGGATTTTTGCCGCTTTTTTCGGGGGGGGGGAAAAGTGTTTGGGAATTTTTGTTTCTTTTTACCTTTTTTTATTAATAGTGGGACACTGTTCCTGTTTGTTATCATCATGTTTATCATGATTTCATCATATTCTCTGTTATCATCCGCAATTATTATCATTATCATCATTATCATATCAGTATCATCATTATTGCAATTATTATCATCATTAATTGAATTATTATCATTATTGATTGCAATTATTGGAGTTTATAATATATATTTTTGCACTGATCTTAATAACAAGGCAACAAATAGATGATAGTCATAACAACAATAATAACAATGAGATAACGGTATTATAATAATTATTTACGATCATTAATTTATTAGTATCGCTATTACCGGTAAAGTTATTACATAGTATATATTATTTTTGCAATTAGACTACTAGTGAAAACTGAATAATATGATAAGGAATAACAATATATATTAATAAGCATTATTATAAAACGACGTATTAATATTATATTATACATTTTATTAGGTTATGTATTATAGTTGATAATATTTTGTTGGGCAATAATAACTAGGATAATAAATGTAATAATAATATATATAAATCATAATAATAATAATATAATAGATAATAATAATAATAATAATATAATAATATGATATTATAATCTTGCATATGTTATCCAAATGTCTTTTTATCTGAACTTTATCATCATTGATGTCATGATTTAATACGATTTCTGGTAATTGTTATCATTATTACCCTAGAAGTAATTGTCCAAAATCATCAAATGAAGATCGAAAACATGTCATTTTCGAGTAAACTCATCAAAAGGTTATATTTCCGCGTGGAGGATTTTGCAGGCGTGTTTTTTGTCGACTTTTTGGGAAATTTTTTCTTTAACTTTTTTTGTTTATTATATTGGACACCGTTTCCTTGTTGTGTTATCTATCACTTCATGTATCCTGATTATCATCTTATTGATGCTGTTGATCATCCTCAGTTATCATCATTGGATCTCCTTATCATCATCATTATCATCATTATTGCAATTAATTATCATCATTATTGCAATTATTATCATTTGATTATTGCAATTATTGGGCAGTTATGAATATATATTTTTGCCACTATACTAATAACAACAACAATAATTTGGGATAGTCAATAACAACAATAATAAACAATAATAACGGTATTATGGATAATTGATGTTACATCATTATTTAGCTTTGTACCGTTTATTACTGTAATTTTTAACTGTTATAACAATTATTTTTGCAATTATACTACTAGTAAAAATGATTAATAATGATAATAAAACAATAATAATATTAATAACATGATTGGTAACACTATTAATATGATTCTTATACATATTGCTTATTATTCATTAACAGTTATAAATATTTTTGGCATAATAACTAGGATAATCAAATGTAATGAATAATAATAGCATAATAAGTAATAATGATAATATAATAGTACATAATATTAATGAATCTTCGAGAAATGTCAAGTCAACATTCTTTTATGCTGACTTTTATCATCATTATTGTCATGATTAATACGATTCTTTAATTGTGTCTCATTATTGACCCTAATATTGCCGAAAATCTCAAAGAAATCTGAAAACAACGTCATTTTGGAGTAAACTCTCAAAAGGTTATATTTTCGGGTCTAGATTTGTTTGGCCGCTTTTTCGACTTGTTGGGAATTTTTTTCTTTTACCGTTTTTTACTATATATGACACAATTCCTCTTGTTGCAATCATTATTATCATGATTATCATCAGTTATTATCGTTAGTTCAGGCCTCATTATCATCATTATCATCAGTGTCAATCATCATTAATCATCATTATTGCAATTATTATCATCATTATTGCAATTATTATCATTAGTTTTGGCCCAATTATTGCAGTTATAATATATATTTAGCAACTATACTAATAACAAACAAAAATGATGATATAATGAACAACCAATAATAACAATAATAACGGGATTATAATATTATTTACATCATTATTTTAATTAGTTCGTTGTATACTGTAATTGATTACTGTTATAATAATTTGTTTTTGCAATTATACTACTGGGGAGTAAAACATGATAATAATGTATAATGAATACAGATAGTAATATTAATAGACAGTTATATAACGACTAGTAATCTATATGGAATTATACATAATTATTATTATTATTACAGTTATAATATAGTTTTTTGGCAATATCGAATAATAATTCATTAATAATGATAATAATAAAATAATATAGATAATAATAATATAATATAATAGGATAATACTAATAATAATAATAATAATATTAATAATCTTCATATGTTATCAAATTCTCTTTATTCCTGACTTTTTTCATTATTATTGTCATGTTAATACGATTCTGGTAATTGTTATCATTTTACCCTAATAATTGCCAAAAATCATCAAGAAATCGAAAACACTCATTTTGCGGGGGGGGAAGGTAAACTCTCAAAAGGTTTATATTTCGCTAGATTTTGCCGCTTTTTCGACTTTTTGGGAATTTTTTTTTCTTTTAACTTTTTTTTATTATATATAGACACAAATCCTGTTGTGTTATCATCATTAGTATCATGGATTATCATCATTATTATCGTTATCATCCTCCTTATCATCATTATCATCATCATTATTCATCATTATTGCAATTATTATCATCATTATTGCAATTATTATCATTATTATTGCAATTATTGCAGTTTTATAATATATAGTTTGGCACTATACTAATAACAACAACAATGATGATAGTATAAACAACAATAATAAACAATATAACGGTATTATATAATTCTTTACATCCATTATTTTAATTAGTACGTTATTACTGTAATATTACTGTTATAATATTATTTTTGCAATTAGACTACTAGTAAAAATGATAATAATGCTAAAATAACAAATAATAATCTTAATACCATTATTATAACGACTATTAAATTATTAATTATACATATTATTATTATTATTACAGTTAGAAAATATATTTTTTGGCAATAATACTAATAATAAATGTAATATAATATAATAATATAATAATAATAATAATGATAATAATAATAATATAATATTTAATAATAAATAATAATAATAATAGAATAATAATTAAGTAATAATATTAATACTCTTCAATGTTATCAAATTTCTCTTTATATTTCTTGACTTTTTATCCTCATTTTTGTAATGATTAATACGATTCTGGTAATTGTGATCATTATTACCCTATAATTTGCCAAATCATCAAAGAATCGAAAACCGTCTTTTGGAGTAAACTCCAAAAGGGTATATTTCGCTAGATTTTGCCGCTTTTTCGACTTTTTGGTAATGTTTTTTTTTTAGCCTTTTTATTATATATTGACACATTCCGTGTTGTTTCATGCATTATTATCATTATTAATCATCATTATTATCGTTTAATCATCCTCATTATCATCATTATCATCATTCTATCATCGATCATTATCATCATTATTGCAATTATTTCATCATTAGTGCAATTATTACATTATTATTGCAAATTAATTGCAGTTATAATATATTTGTTTGCAACTATACTAATAGACAACAACAATAAGTGATGAGTAATAACAACAATAATAACAATAATAGATCGGTTGGATTATAAGTGGGAGGGTGTATTTAGGCATCAATATTTTAATTAGTTGCGTTTATTACTGTAATAGTTACTGTTATAGATAATTATTTTTGCAATTATACTACTATCTAAATTGATAAATAATGTAATAATAACAATTAATAATATTAGATAACATTAAGTTATAACGACTATTAATATTATTATTTAATACATATTATTCTTATTATACATTAATACTTTTTATGCATAATCCTAAATAAAGTAGACCATAACTGGAATCCTAAGAATTGATAATTATAATAATAATAATAATGATAATAATATATAGGATGAATAATAGTAATAATTTAATAAATCTTCAAAATGTTATCAAATTCTCTATATTCGTGACTTTTATCATCATGTAGTGGTGCATGGATAATACACGTCTGGTAATTTGTTAATCAGTTATTACCCTGATAGATTGCCAAAACTCTCAAAGAAATCTAAAACACGTCAGTTTTGGAGTAACGTCTCAAAAGGGGAGGGGGGGGTGGGGTTATATTTGTCGCTAGATTTTCCGCTTTTTCGACATTGTTGGAAATTTTTTTCCTTTTACCTTTTTTTATTGATATATGGCACAATTCCTGTGGTTACATCATATTATCATGATTCATCATCAAGATTATCGTTTTATCATCCTACATATCATCAGTTATCAATCGATTAATGCATACATCGCATTTATCATCATTATTGCAATTATTATCATAATTATTGCAATTATTATCATTATTATTGCAATTATTTGCAGTTATAATATAATATTTTTTGCAACTATAACTAAAACAACAACATAATGGATAGTAATAAGAGACAACAATAATCCAATAATAAGGTATTATATAATTATTTACATCATTATTTTAATTAGTATCGTTATTACTGTAATTATTACTGTTATAATATTTTTTTGGCATTATACTACTAGTAAAATGATAATATTATAATAATAACAATAATAATAGTAATAACTATTATTAAAACGACTATTTAATATTATTTTAATACATATTATTTATTCTTACAGTTATAATATATTTTGTTTGGCATAATACTAATAATAATGTAATAATATAATGAGAGCAGAAAAAAAAAAAATAATGAAATAATGAATAATGAATAATACTAGATAATAATTCTAATAGATAAATAATAATAATAAGTAATAATAATAATATAGATGAATCACATAATAGTATAATCTTAAAATCTCAAATGGTTATCAAGGATTCTCTTTTATTCTGGACTTTTATCATGCATTATTTGTCATGATATCGATTCTGGGTAGATTGTGTTATCTTTTACAGCCTAATAATTGCCAAAATCATCAAAGAAATCGAAAACACGGGGGGGTCATTTTTTGGGTAAACTCTCAAAAGGTTATATTTCTCTAGATTTTGCCGCTTTTTCGACTTTTTGGGAATGTTTTTCTTTATACCTTTTTTTATTTATATATGGACACATTCCTTTTTGTGTATCTCATTATTATCATGATTGATCATCAATGATTATCGTTATCGGATCCTCATTTATGCATCATTTCACTCATTAATCATCATCGATTATCATCATTATTAAGCCCTATTTATCATCATTATTTGCAATTATATCATTATTATTCATTATTGCAGTTATATATATATTTTTTGCAACTATTCTAATAACAACAACAATAATGATAGTAATACAACAATATAACATAATAACGGTATTATAAATAATTATTTACATCATTATTTTAATTAGTATCGTTATTGACTGTAATTATTTACTGTTTCTAGATTAAATTATTTTTGCAATTATACTCACTATTAAGAAATGATAGTAATTATAAGTAAAATAGACAATAATAATATTAATAACATTATTATGAAAACGACTATTAATATTATGATTATACATATTATTATTATTATTCAGTTATAATATATTTTTGTTGGGCAAATAATACTAATAATAAAATGTCATAAGTGGTAGGTAATACTAACATGAATAAGTATAAGTAATAAAACATAATAAATAATAAATAATAATAATACTATATGGTAATAATAGTAATAATCTTCAAATGTTGATCAAATTCTCTTTAGGTCTGACTTTTATCATCATGTATTGTCATGAATTAATTACGATTCTGGTATTGTGAATCATTCTGTGCCCTAATATTGGCCAAAATCATCAAAGAAATTCGAAACACGTCATTTTGGAGTAAACTCTCAAAAGTTATATTTCGCTAGATTTTTGCCGCTGTTTTCTGAGGCTTCCGGATGTTTTTTCTTTTAAACCTTTTATTAATTATATGGATGGACGGAGGACATTCCTGTTGTTAATCATCATTGATTACATGATTATCATATCATGCATTATTATCGTTTATCATCCTCATTAGCATCATTACATCTTTATCATCATCATTATCATCATTATTGCAAATTTATTATCTCAGTATTGGCAATTATTCGTCATTACTATTGCAATTATTGGCAGTTATTAATATATATTTTTTGCAACTAATACTGAATGAACCAGGCAACCATACTGATATTAATAACAACAATAATAACATAATAACGGTATATAATAATTATTTACATCATTATTTTAATTAGTATCGTTATTCTGTAATTAGTTACTGTTATAAATAATTATTTTTGCAATTATACTACTAGTAATCAGAGAAAGGGGGGGAGAGGGGGGGGGGGGGAATGATAATATATGGTGTGATGGGAATAAGTGACGCAATAATGGATATTAATACATTTATTATAACGACTATTAATTATTATTAGTTATACATATGCTTATTATTATTACGAGTTATAATATATTTTTGGCAATAAACTAATAAGTAAAGTGTAGTTAATAATAATAATATGCTAATAATTAAGTAATAGATTCATAATAATAATCCATAATAATAGATAATATGAATAATAATAATAATAAGTAATAATATTAAATAATCTTCACAATGTTATCAAAATTCTCTTTAGTCTCTGAACGTTTTATCATCAGTATGTCAGATTAAGTACATTCTGGTATTGTTATCATTATTCCCTATTAATTGCCAAATCATCAAGAAATCGAAAACCTTCATTTTGGAGTAAACCTCAAAAGGTTATATTTAGCTAGATTTTTGGCCGCTATTTTTCGACTTTTGGGAATTTTTTTCTTTTACCGTTTTTTATTATATATAGAGATCAATTCCTTTTGTTATCATCATTATTATCATGGATTATCATCATTATTATCGTTATCATCCTTATTATCATCATTATCATCAGTGTCTCATCATTATCATCATTATTGGCAATTATTATCATCTTAGATGCAATTATTATCGATTATTAGTTGCATTATTGCAGGTTATAAATAATATATTTTTGCAGCCTATACTGAATAACGGGACAACAATATGATGAGTAATAGGGGGCAACAAGAATACAATAAAGTAACGGTATTATAATAATTATTTGTAGCATCATTGATGTTTATTAGTATCGTTATTGAACTGGTATTATTAATGTTATAATAATTATTTTTTCAATTATACTACTAGTAAAAATGATAATGTCATGATAATAATAACAATAATAATATTAATAGGGACTTATTGTAACACATTAGATATTATTATATATACATATTCGTGTGATTTAGTAGTTGAGTCGGTATAATATATTTCTTGGCAATAATACTAATATAAAATGTAATAATAATAATAATAATGATAATAATAATTATAATAATATAATGATAATAAGAATATAATAATAATTAATAGTAATAAGTATAATAATCTTCAATTTATCAAAATTCTCTTTATTCCGAAATTTTATCATCTTATTGTCATGATTAATACGATTCTGGTAATTGTTATCATTATTACCCTAATATTGTGCCAAAGATTCATCAAAGGAAAATCGAAAACACGTGCATTTGGGATAAACGTCTCAAAGAGTTTATTTCGCTAGATTTTGCCGCTTTTTTTTTCGACTTTCCGGATGTTTTTTCTTTTACACTTATTTATTATTATGATTATGCGTACAAATTCCTGTTGTTATCATCATTATTAACATGATTATCATCATTATTATCGTTACAATGCGCTCATTTATCATTCATTATCATCATTATCATCATCATTATGCTCATTATTTGCGATTATTATCATCATTCTGGCAATTATTATCATTATTGATTGGCAATTATTGCAGTTATTATATAGTTATTTTTTGCAACTATACTAATCAACAACAACAATAATGATAGTATACAACAATAATAACAAAATAGCACGGGTATATAGATAATATTTACATCGATTGAGTGTTAATTGTAATTTTATACTGTAATTAGTACTGTGTATAATAATTATTTTTGCAATATATACTACTAGTAAAAATGATAATATGATAATAATAAAATAATAGATGTTATAACATTATTATAACGTACTATTATATTATTATTATACATATTCTTTTATTATTACAGGTTTCAATATATTTTTTGCAATAATAGCTAATAATAGAAATTTTGAATAGGGATACTATATAATAATGATAATAATAATAATAATAATAATATAATAATAATAATATAATAAATAATAATATTAATAATCTTCAAATTTTATCAAATTCTCTTTATTCGACTTTTATCATCATTATTGCGAATGATTATACGATTCGTGTGGTATTGTTATCATTATTACCCTCAGATAATTGCCAAAATCAGCAAATGAAAATCGAAAACACGTCATTGTTGGAGTACACTCTCAAAGGTTATATGTCGCTAGATTTGCCGCTTATTCGACTTTTGGGGAATTTTTTCTTTACCTTGTTTTTCATTAATTGCGACACAATTCCTGTTGTTATCATCATTATTAATCGCTTATTGGATCATCATTATTATCTGTTATCATCCTCATTATCATCATTATCATCATTATCATTACACATGTATCATCATTATTGCAATTATTATCATCATTATTGCAGATATTATCATTAGTATTGGCATTATTGCATTATAAATATATTTTTGCAACTATACTAATACAACAACAAAATTGATGGGTAATAACAACAATAATAAGAAATAATAACGTATTATACTAATTATTTACTTCATTGATTTTAGGTTAGTATCGTTATTACTGTACTTATTAGGTTTATAGGACAATTATTTTTGCAATTCTACTACTAGTAAAAATGAATAATAATGATATGAATAACACATTAAAATATTAAATAAAACATTATTATAACGACTATTAAGATTATTATTATACATAGTTATTATTATTACAGTTATAATATATTTTTTTTGGCAATATACATAATAATGAGGAATGTTATAATAATAATAATAATGTAATAATATACTATAAATATATGACTATAATAATCTCATCATAATATATAATAATGAAGTATTAATAATCGGTTCAAATGTTATCAAATCCTCTTTATTCTGACTTTCATCATCATTATTGGTCATCATTAATAACAATCTGGTAATTGTGTATCATTATTACCCAAATAATGTGCCAAAATCATCAAAGAAAAGATGCGAAAACGACGTCATGTTGGAGTTAAACTCTGCAAAGGTGTATAGTTGCGCTAGATTTGTGCCGCTTTTCGACTTTTTTGGAATTTTTTTCTTTTAACCTTTTTTTAGTATAGGTGGGATGGGACACAATTCCTTGTGTTCTCATCATTATTATCACTGAATTCTCATCCTTAGTATCGTTTATCATCCTCATTATCATCGATATCATCATTACGGCATCATGCTTTAGTCATCATTATTTCACATTTATTATTATCATCATATTGCAATTATTATCATATGTATTATTCAATTATTGGCAGTTATAATATATATTTTTGCACTATCTAATAACAAACAACAATAATGATAGTAATAACAACAATAGATAACAATATAAATTAACGGTATTATATAATTATTTACATCATTATTTTTTAATTAGTGATCGTTATTACAAATAGTAAATTATTACTGCTATAATAATTAATTTTTGCAATTATTAGGCTAATTAGGAAAAATGCGATAATATGATGAATAATAACTAATAATCTATTAATAATATTATTATAGGGGGCAACGGCCTATTAAGGTATTATTATTATACATATTTTATTATTATTACAGTTATAATTAGTTTTGCAATAATACTAATAAAAGGAAGTGTGATGAATAATATAATAATATAATAATAGATAATAATAATAGTAATAATATAATAATAATAATAATAGATAATAATCATAATGATGGATAATAGCTAATAATAGTAATGACTTCTTAATGAGTTCTGGTCAATGTTATCAAAATTCTCTTTATTGCTGACTTTTATTCATCATTATTGTCATGATTAGATAACGATTCTGGTAATTGTTATTATTATTACCCTAATAAATTGCCAAAATCATCAAAGAAATCAAAACACGTCCATTTTGTAGTAACTCTCAAAATGTTATATTTCGCTAGATTTTGCACTCAATTTTTCGACCTTTTTGGCAGAATTTGTTTTCTTTTCCTTTTTTTTTTATTATATATGAGACAGGCGAAATCCTGTGTGTTAATCTCATTTAGTATCATGATTATCATCATTATATCGTTTCATCCTCATTATCCCTCATTATCACACATACATTATCATCATTATTGAATTATTATCATCATATTTGCTTTTATCATTTATATTGCAATTATTGCAGTTATAAATGATAGTAATTTTTGCAACTATACTAATAACAACAAGCCATAATCCATAGTAATATCAACATAATAACAGAAATAAAGGTATTATAAGATATTATTTACGATCATTATTTTAATTAGTATCGTATTACTAGTAATTATTACTGTTATAATAATTATTTTTGATATCATCTACTAGTAAAATGATAATAAATGATAATAAATAAACAATAATATAATTAATAACATATGTATAAAAACGACTAAGTTAAGGCATTAATATGATTGTGAACATGAATACTTCTTATTATTACAGTTATAATCTATTTTTTTGGTCTATAAACCTATAATAAATGGCAAAATAATAAGAATAATAATAATAAATAATAATAATAATATAATACTAATAGTAATAAATATTATAATCTTCAAATGTTATCAAAATTCTCTTTATTCTGACTTTATCATCATTATTGTCATGATTAGATACTATTTCTGGATAATTTTACATATTGACCCTAATAATTGCCAAAATCATCAACTAAATACGAAAACTCATTTTGGATGTAACCTCTCAAAAGTTATTATTTCGCTAGATTTGCCGGGCTTTTTTCGACTTTTGGGGAATTTTTTTCTTTACCTTTTTTTTATATTATAATATGACAACAATTTCCTGTTTTTTGATCAGATCATATTTATACATATTATGCATGCATTATTATCGTTATCATCCTCATTATCGATCATCAATCAATCGTGGTATCTCATCATTATTGGCAAATTATGATGCAATCATTATTGCAATAATTATCATTATTATTGCAATTATGCAGTTATAATATATATTTTTGCAACTATAGACTAATAACCACACAATAATGTTAGTATAACACAATATAACGAATAAATAACGGTATTATGATAAGTTATTTACATCATTATTTTAATTAGTATCGTTATACTAGTAATTATTAACTTTTATAATAATTATTTAAGCAATTATACTACTAGTTAAACATGTAATAATGATATGAAAAAACAACATAATATTAGAACATTATTTATAACGCCTATTAATATTGTTATTATACATACTAGTTATTATTATTACAGTTATAATATATTTTGTTGACAATAATACTAATAATAAATGTTAATAATAATCATAACTAAGAATAATAATAATAATATAATAATAATCAATAATAATCATATAATAAGAATAATAAAAATAAGTAGTATAATATCATAATCTTCAAATGTTATAAAATTCTCTTTATTCTGACTTTTTATCATCCTATTATTGTCCATGATTATACGATTCTGGTAATTGGTTATCATTATGCCCTAACAAGTGCCAAAATCATCAAAGAAAATCGAAGAAAACACGTACATTTTGAAGTTAACTCTCAAATTTTATGATTTCCCTAGATTTTGGCCGCTGCATTCGACTTTTGTGACTATTAATTCTTTATACCTTTTTTTTATTATATATGGGACACAATGCCTGTTGTTATCATCATTATTCACATGATGTATCAATCATTGTTAATCGTTATCATCCTCCATTCTCCATCAATTATCCATCAGTCATTATCATCATTATTGCAATTAGGTATCATCATATTTCAATGTATTAATCATTATTTATTGCAATTATTGCAGTTATAATATATAAAGTTTTTGGTGTGGGCACCTATAGCTATAACAACAACCTATGAATTAATAACGAAAAATAATAACAATATGGAGGACGGTATTATAAATAATTATTTACATCATTATTGTAATTAGTATCGTTATTCTGAATTATTACTGTTATAATAATTATTTTTTTGCAAATAGACTACGAGTAAAAATGATAATAATAATAAATAAACAATATAAGTATTAATACATTATTATATGAAAACGAGCTATTAGTCATTATTATGTAGACATATTATTAGTATTATTTATTACAGTTATAATATATTTTTTTTTTGGCAATAATACTAATAAATGTAATAATAATAATAATAATAATGGAATAATGAATAATTAATAATAATAATAATAATAATAATAAGAGTACTGTAAATATAATAATGCTCAAAAAGGGGGGGGAGGAAGAGGAGGGAGAGCGAAAGACATGTTTCAAAATTCTCTCATTCTGACTTTTTATCATCATTATTGTCATGATTAAAGAGGACGATTCTGGTAATTGTTATCATTATGTACCCTATATTACCAAATCACATAAGAAATCGCACAACACGTCGATTTTGGAGTACCAATCCTCAAATGTTGGATATTTTCGCTATATTTGTGGCCGCTTTTTTTTTCGACTTTTGGGAATTATTTATTCTTTTAACGCTTTATTTTTTCTATATATGAGGACACAATTCCTGTTTTATCATCATTATTACCATCTTATCATCATTATTTCGTTGTCATCCTCATTACATCATTATCATCATTATCTCATCCTTATCATCATATTAGCAATTATTATCATCAGTTTGCAATTCTTATCATTATTATTGCCAAATTTGCAGTTAATAATATATATTTTTGCAACTATAACTAATAACAACACATATGATAGTAATAAACAACAATAATACAATAATAACGGTATTTATAAGAATTATGTTTACATCATTATTTTAATTAGTATCGTTATTACTGTAATTATTAACTGTTTATAACTAATTATTTTTGCAATTATACTACTAGAAAATGATAATAATGATAATAATACAATAACTAATATTATTAACATTATTATAACGACTATTAATATTATTATTAATACATATTATTGATTATTATTAACATTATAATATATTTTTTGGCAATATACTAATAATAAATGTAATAGTAATAATAATAATAGTAATAATAATAATATAATAATATAATAATAATACTAATAATATCTTCAAATGTTTATCAAAATTCTTTAATTCTGACTTTTAATCATCATTATTGTCCATGATTAATACTATTCTGGTAATTGTTATCATCTTTTACCCTAATCATTGCCAAAATCATCAAAGAAATCGGGAAAAACACGTCATTTTGGAGTAACTCTCAAGGTTATATTTCGCTAGATTTTGGCCGCTTTTTTCGACTTTTGGGATTTTTTTTCTTTTACCTTTTTTTATTATATATGGAACAATTTTCCTGTTTGTTATCATCATTATTTCATGATTATCAGTCATTATTATCGTTATCATCCCTCATTATCATCATTATCATCATTATCATCATCATTATCATCATTTATTGCAATTATTACCCTCATTATTGCAATTATTATCATTACTATTGCAATTATTGCAGTTATAATATATATTTTTGCAACTATACTAATAACAACAACAATAATGATAGTATTAACAACAATAATAACAATAATAACGATATTATGATAATTATTTACATCATTATTTTAATTAGTATCGTTATTACTGTAATAATTACTGTTACGAATATATTTTTGCAATTATACTGCTATAAAAAGGATAATAATGATAATAATAACAATAATAAATATTATAACATTATTATAACGACTATTAATATTATTATTTACATATTATTAGTTTTATTACAGTTTATCATATATTTTTTGGCTCATAATACTAATAATAAATGTGATAATAATAATAATAATAATAATAATTTAGTAATAATAAGAGTCATAATAATAATAATAATAGTAATAATATTAATAACCTTCATATGTTATGAAAATTCTCCCTTTATTCTGACTTTTATCATCATTTGGTCATGATTATCATTCTGGTAATTTTTATCATTATTGTTTTACCCTAATATTGCCAAAATCATCAAAGAAAATCAAAACACGATCATTTTTGAGTAAACTCTCAAAAGTTATAAAATTTCGCTAGATTTTGCCGCTTTTTTCGACTTTTGGGAATTTTTTTCTTTTACCCTTTTTTTTTATTATATATGGACAGAATTCCCTTTGTATCATCATTATTTATCATGATTTTATCATATTATCGTTATCATCGCATTATAATCATTATATCATTATCAACATCATTAATCCGTCATTATTGCAATATTATCATCATTATTGCAATTATATCATTTTCTTATTGCAATTATTGCAGTTATAATATATATTTTTGCAACATACTAATAACAACAACAATAATGATAGTAATTACAACAATAATACGGTATTATAATAATTATTTTACATCATTATTTTAATTGTATCGTTATTACTGTAATTTTTACTGTTATAATAATTATTTTTGCAAATTTATACTACTAGTAACACAAATGATAATAATGATAAAATAAAATAATAATAATTAATAACATTATTATAACACTTTAATATTATTTATTAGATATAGTATTAGCATTATTCGTTTAATATATTTTTTGGCAATAATACTAATATAAGTAATAATAATAATAATAATAATAATAATATAATAATAATAATAATACTAATAGTAATAATATTATAATCTTCAAATGTTATCAAAATTCTCCTTTATTCTGACTTTTATCACATTATTTCATGATTAATACGATTCTGTAAAGTTGTTTCATTATGACCCCAATAATGCCGAAAATCATCAAAGAAATCGAAACACGTCATTTTGGAGTAAACTCTCAAAAGGTTATATTTTTGCTAGATTTTGCCGCTTTTTCGACTTTTGGGAATTTTTTCTTTTACCTTTTTTTTATTATATATGGACACAATTCCTGTTGTTATCATCATTATTATCATGATTTTCATCATTATTATCGTTATTATCATCATTATCATCATTTTCATCATCATTATCATCATTTTGCATATTATCATCATTATTGCAATTATTATCAATTATTATTTGAATTATTGCAGTTATAATATATATTTTTGCAACTATACTAATACAACAACAATAATGATAGTAAATTAAACCACAATATAACACTAATAACGTATTTAAAATAATTATTTACATCATTATTTTAATTAGTATCGTTATTTACTGGTAATTATTACTGTTTTTAATAATTATTTTTGCAATTATACTACTATTAAAAATGTAATAGGGATAATAATAACAATAATATATATTAATAACATTATTATAACGACTGTTAATATTTTATTATACTTATTAATATTATTATACAGTTATCAATATATATTTTTTGCAATAATATCAATAAAAAATGTAATAATATAATAATAATAATAATATAATAATAAGAATTAATAATAAACAACAAAAAATAATAATAATAATAAATAAAATAATAGTACTAATATTAATAATCTTCAATTGTTATCAAAATTCTCTTTATTCTGAACTTTTATTATCATTATTATCATGATTAATATGGTTCTGGTAATTGTTATCATTATTACCCTAATAATTTGCCAAAATCATCAAAGAAAGTCGAAACAAGTCCATTTTGGAGTAAACTCTAAAAGGTTATTTCGATAGATTTTTGCCGCTTTTTCGACGTTTGAGAATTTTTTTTTCTTTTAACTTTTTTTATTCATATATGACACAATTCCTGTTGTTATCATCATTATTATCATGATTATCATCATTATTATCGTTATTCATCCTCAGTATCATCATTATCATCATTATCATCTCATTATCATCATTATTGCAATTATTATCATCATTATTGCAATTATTATCATTATTTTGAATTATGTGCAGTTATAGTATATTTTTTTGCAACTATCCTAAATTAACACAACAATAATGATAGTAATAACCAACATAATAACAATAATAACGGTATTATAATAATTATTTCATCATATTTTATTAGTATCGTTTTTACTGTAATTTATTACTGTTAGAATAATTATTTTTGCAATTAGACTACTAGTAAAATGATAATAATGATAATAATAACACTAATAATATTAATAACATTATTATAAACGACTATTAGTATTATTATTATTACATTATAATCTATTTTTTTGGCAAAATACTATAATCAAAATGTAATATAATAATAAAACTAATATTAATAATAAAATGATAATAATAATAATAATAATATTATAATAATAATAATAATAATAATAGTATTAATAATATTATTGATCTTCAAATGTTTACAAAAAAATTCTCTTTATTTCTGATTTTATCATCATTATTGTCATGATTAATACGATTCTGGTAAAATTGTTATCATTTACCTAAATTGCCAAAATTTCATCACAAGAAATCGAAAACACGTCATTTTGGGAGTAAACTCTCAAAAGGGTTATATTTCGCTAGATTTTGCCGCTTTTTCGACTTTTTGGGAATTTTTTTTCTTTTAACCTTTTTTTTTATATATATGGACACAATCCTGTTTGTTATCACACATTATTATCATGGATGATCATCATTATATCGTTATCATCCTCATTATCATCATTATCACATTATCATCATCATTATCAATCATTATTTGCAATTATTACATCATTATTGCAACTTTATCAATTAGTTAATTGCAATTATTTGCAGTTTATATTTTTGTTTTAATAAAAAAAAAAAAAAAAAAGAAAAAAAAAATTTTTGCAACTATACTATAACAAACGAACAATAATGATAGTAATAACAACAAAATAACAATAATAAGGGTATTATAATAATTATTTACATATTCATTTTAATTAGTATCGTATTACTGTAATTATTACTGTTATAATAATTATTTTTGCCCAATTTTTATACACTAGTAAAATGATGATAATGTAATAATTGACAATCTAATATTATAACATTATTATAACGACTATTAAATATTATTATTAATACATATTATTATTATTATTACAGTTATAATATATTTTTTTGGCAATAATACTAAATAAATGTATAATAATAATTATAAAATAATAATATATAATATACCTAATAATATAATGAATAATAAGAAAATAAGAAATAATAATAATAATAATCATAGGGAATAATTTAATATCTTCAAATTTATTCAAAATTCTGTTTATTCTGACTTTTGATCATCATTATTGTCAATGATTAATTACGATTCTAGTAATTGTTATCATTATTACCTAATAATTGCCAAAATCACACAGCATCGAAAACAACGTCCTTTTGGGGTAGAACTCTCAAAAGTTATATTTCGCCTAGATTTTGCCGCTTTTTCACTTTTGGGAATTTTTTTCTTTAACTTTTTTTTTATTATATTGGACACATTCCTGTTGTTATCACATTATTATCATGATTCACATCCATCATTAGTTATCTTATCTCCTCATTAATCATCATCATATATCATTATCATCATTATAAAAATTTTTCCCCCCCCCCTTTATTTCATCCAAAATTGGGGAATTTTATTACCATATTTTGAAATTAATTATCAATTTTTTGAAATTATTGAGTTTTTAATATATTTTTTACAACTAACTAAAAAAAACTAAAATAATAAAAAGTAAAACAATAATAATAAAAATAATCGTTTTTAAAAAATTTTTTAATCATTTTTTTAAATTAAAATTTTGGTATTACTGAAATTATTATTTATAAAAATTTTATTTTTAAATTTTAAAACTCCCAGTAAAAAAATAAAAATTTTTTAATTTTAATATTTTATAAATTTTAATATTACTTTAACCCTAAAAATTAAAATCAAAAATTTTTTAAAAACCTTTTTAGTAATTTTTTTTCCAATTTCCTTTTTATTATTTTTTTTTTTTTATTTTTATTTATTAAAAATTTTTTTAAATATATTTTTTGGGAAATAATTTTTACTTTTTAAATTATAATCATTATATTTTAATACTATAAAATAATAATTTTTAATTTTTATTTTAATTTTTAAAATTAAATTGTTTTATATAATAATAAATAAATAAAAATAAAGAAATAATGAAAAAAATTTAATGAAATTTTTTTTTAAATTAAATCAATTAATTTTTAAAATTTTTTTTGAAATTTCTTTAAAAAAATTGACTTTTAAATCATCTTTTATGGTAAAATGTTTAAAAGAATTTTTTTTAATTTATTATCATTACCCCCCAAAATTTTTTTTGGAAAAAATCCCCCCAAAAAAGGGGAAAAAAACGTTTTTTTTGGAGTTTCTCTAAAAAAGGATATTTCCCCTTAGATTTTCCCCTTTTTCGATTTTGGGTTTTTTTCTTTTACCTTTTTTATTATATATGGAGTCAATTCCTGTTATGATCATCATTATTATCATGATTATCATCATTATTATCTTATCATAATCATTATCATCATTATCATCATAATTATCATCATTATTGCAATTATTATCATCATTATTGCAATTATTCATTATATAATATTAGTTTAAATATATACTAATAACAACTACAATAATAATAGTAATAACAATAATAATAACAATAATAACGTTTTTATAATTATTTATATCATTATTTAATTAATACGTTATTACTGTAATTATACTGTTATAATAATTATTTTTCAATTATACTACAGTAAAAATAATATAATAATAATAATAATAATATTAATAATAATATTAAGATCTTTATTATAATATATATTATTATTATTATTATTGTTATTATTACAGTTAATATTATTTTTGCATAATACAATAATATTAGTAATAATTATATCTTTATTATTTATTAATTTTATAATAATAATAATAATAACAATAATAATGATTATATAATATAATAATTATAATAATAATAATAATATAATAATATATAATAATAATATATAATATATATAATATTAATAATCATCAATTGTTATCAAATTCTTATTCTCACTTTTATCATATTATGTCATGATTAATAGAATTCGTAATTATTATCATTATTACCTAATAATTGCAAATCTCAATGAATGAAAAACGTCATTTTGAGTTACTCTCAAAAGGCTATATTTGCTAATTTTCCCTTTTTCACTTTGGATTTTTTTTCTTTTACCTTTTTTATTATATATGGACACAATTCTGTTATTATCATCATTATTATCATGATTATCATCATTATTATCGTTACTCATATCATCATTATCATATCATATCATCATCATTATTGCAATTATTATCATCATTATTGCAATTATTATCATTATTATTAATTATTGCATTATTATATTATATTCATAATACTATATTACAACTATACTAATAAATACAATAATAATAATAACAATAATAACAATAATAATTTTATATATATTATTTATATATTTAATTAAATTTTATTATATAATTATTATTTATAATATTTAATAATAATAAGAAAAATAATAATATAATAACAATAATGATATTAATAATAATATTACGTAATAATTTTATTATTATAATTATATTATTATTATTAATTATTGTCATATTACTTATAATATTTTTAATATAAGTTAATAATTAATAATATAATAATAATATATAATATAATAATATAATATAATAATAATAATAATAAAATAATATAATAATATAATACTATAATAATACTTTATATATTATTAATGATAATGATGTTAATATAATTAAAATTCTGTATTCCAATTTTACACATATGTATATATATTCCGATATATCATTATTACTACAAGAAACATCATCAATGAATGGAAAAAACATTGTGATTATCTGAAGGTATATTCCTAATTTTCCTTTCGAATAAGGATTTCTTTATATTATCGCTAGATTTCCGCTTTTTCGACTTTGGAATTTTTTTTTTTACTTTTTATTATATATGAACATTCCTTTATTATCATCATTATTATCATGATTATCATCATTATTATCGTTATCATCATCATTATCATCATCATATTCATATCACATTATCATCATTATTGCAAATATGATACATCATTATTTGCAATATTATCATCATCTATTATTTTATTGCAGTTATAATATATATTTGTTAGCACTATAACTAATAACCACCTACAATAATAATCGTAACTAACAATAATGATACAATAATAACGCTTTTATGATAATATTTTATATCATTATTTTATTAACCTCGTTATTACTGTATTATTACTGTTTATAATGTTATGTTTGCAATTATACTACCATTGACAGAGTAATAATGATAATAATAACAATAATGATATTAATCAATATTATAGATTAGTATTATTAATTAATTATTGTTATTCATTATTATTATTATTATTGTTTGTTGTTATTATTACAGTTTATAATTTCTCAGAAGCTATTATTTCGCTAGATTTTGCCGTCTTTTCGACTTTTTGGGATTTTTTTTCTTTACCTTTTGTTTATTATTATGGAAAGAAAAATCCTGTTATTAGCCTCATTATTATCATGATTACATCATTCTATCGTTATCATCATCATTTTTCATCATTATCATCATTCTCATCATCATTATCATCATTATTTGCAATTATTATCATATTATTGCAATTATTTCATCATTATTGCAATTATTATCGCATTATTGCAATTATTGCAGTATAATATAATTTTTACACTATACTATAACACTAGTAATATAATAGTAATAACATAATGATAACACTAATTAACGTTTTTATGATAAATATTTTGTATCATTTTTTTAATTTAATTTACATCGTTATTACTGTAATTATTAGTGTTATATAATAGTTTATTTTGCATATCACCAGTAACAAGAATATTATTATTATAATAACAATAACATTAGAAAAATTTGAAAAAAAAAAGTAATAACAATATTATAACGAGAATTATTATTATTATATTATACTTATTATTTTATTGTTTGTTTTATTACAGTTATAATATGTTTTTGGGCAATAAATACTAATACTTAAAGTACCAATAATAAAATAATATGATATAATAATAATAATAATAATGATATTGATAATATTGATAATAATAATAATAATAATAATCATCAATGTTTCCAAATCTCTTATTCTCACTTTTATCATCTATTGCTGATTATGAATTCTGGTATTATTATCATATTCCCTCATACTTTCCAAATCATCAGGAAATGGAAAAAAACGTCATTTTGGAGTAATAATTCTCAAAAGGCTATATTTCGCTAGATTTTGCCTGTTTTCTTTTTTCGACTTTATATGATAACATATAACGTTTTTATGATAATAGTTATATCATTATTTTAATTAACCATCGTTCCTTACTGTAATTATTAGTATTGATAATAGTATATTTTTGCAATTATACTACCATAACAGAATTAATGGATACTAATAACAATAATGATATTAATACATATTATAATGAAAACGATTATTATTATTATTATTATTATAGTATTATTTATTATTATTATTATTGTTATTTTACAGTTATATATATCTTTGGGAATAATGCTAATATTAAAGTACCAATAATAGAATAATAATGATAATAATAATAATAATATAATAATAATAATAAATATTAATAAATAATAATGAGATTTGATAATATTTGATATAATAATGATAATAGTAATAATATTAATAATCTCAATGTTATCCCAATTCTCTTTATTCTCATCTTTTATCATCATGTATTGTTCATATTATAGAATTCTGGTAACTATGATCATTATTACCCTAATAATTGCCAAATCACGAATGAATGGAAAAACGTCATTTTGGAGTATACTCTAAAAGGCTATATTTCGCTAGATTTGTAGAGCCGCTTTTTTCGCTTTTGGGATTTTTTTTCCTTTTACTTTTTTATTAGATATGGAACACATCCTGTTATTATCCTAATTATTATCATGATTAATCATCATTATATCGTTAATCATCATCATTAGCTCATTATCATCTTATATCGATCATTATCATCATTATTACAATTATTATCATCATTATTGCCAATTTTATCATCATTATTGCATTATTATCATCATTATTGCAATTATTGCAGTGATATAGTAGTTTTTACAACTATACTAGTACACTACAATTAATAGTAAACCATAATGATAACATAATAACGTTTTTATGATATATTTATATCATTATTTTTATGAACACGTTATACGTAATGATTACTGTTATATATTATTTTTTGCAAGTATACTACCAGTAACAAGAATAATATGCGTAATAATAACATAGATATTAATAACAGTAATTATCATATTATAACGTTATTTATTATTATTATTTATACTTTTATATTATTGTTGTTATTATTACAGTTTATAATATATTGTTCGGCAATATACTAAGAATTAAAGTACATAGTACTAAGAATCATGATAATAATAATAAGAAAAATAATAATAATAATATAATAATAATAATAATACTAATGATATTGATAATTTGTATATAATGATAATGTAATATTATGTCATCAATGTTTATCCAAATTCGCTTTATTCATCCTTTTATCATCATTATTGTCATGATATAAATTCTGGGTAATTTTATCATTATTACCCTAATATTGCCAAAATCATCAAATTAATGGAAAAACGTCAGTTTGAGTATACCTCAAAGGCTATATTTCGCTAGATTTGTTGCCGCTTATTTCGACTTTTGGGGATTTTTTTTCTTTTCCTTTTTTCATTATATATGGACACAAATCCTGTTATTATCCTCATTACTTATCATATTATCATCATATTATCGTTTCATCATCATTATCATCATTATCATCATCATTATCTCATTATTGCAATTATTAATCACCGATTATTGCATTATTATCATTATTAGTGCAATTATTATCATCATTATTGCAATTATGCAGTGGATAATATATATTTTTACACTATACTAATAGAACTCAATAAATATAGTAATAACAATAATGATGCAATATAACCGTTTTTATGATAATATTTATATCATTATTTTAATTAACATCGTATTACTGTACTTATTACTGTATAATATTTATTTTTGCATATCTACCCAGTAACAGGAATAAATAATAATACTAATAACAATATGATATGTATAACAATATTATAACGATTATTATTATTTATTATCATACTATTTTTATTGTTGTTGTTATATTACAGTTATAATATTTTTTGGGCATAATACTAATAATTAAAGTAACAATATACTAATGATAATAATCATATAACATAATATAATAATATAATAGTATAAGAATAATGCTAATAATAATAATGATAATAATAATAATAATGTATGATAATATTGATAATAATAATGATAATTAGTAATAATATATTAATCATGTCATATGTTATCCAAATTCTCTTTTTCTCACTTTCATCATCCTTTTGTCACGAGTAATAGAATTCTGTAAATTTTACCATTTATTACCCTAATAATTGCTCAAAATCATCAATGACTTGGAAAAACATCATTTTGGAGTACTCTCAAAAGGCTATATTTCGCTGATTTTGCCGCTTTTTAGACTTTTTGGATTTTTTTTTCTTTCTAACCCTTTTTTTTATTAATATATGGACACAATCCTGTTATTATCCTCATTATTATCATGATTATCCTCATTATTATCGTTATCATAATCATTATCTCATTATCATCATTATATCATCATTAATCATTATTGCAATTATTGCAGTTATAAATATATATTTTTAAACAACTATACTAATCACAACTACAATAATAATAGTAAATAACATATGATAACAATAAAAGTTTTTATATAATATTTTACATCAATTATTTTAATTAACATCGTTTACTGTATTATTAATGTTAAATAGTTATTTTTGCAATATAACTACAGTCAACAGAATATAATGATAATATAACAATAATGATACTAATAACATCATTATACCGACTATTATATTATTATTGTACTTATTATTATTATTGTTTGTTATTAATTACAGTTATAATATAATTTTTGGGCAATATACTATATTAAAGTAACAAATAAATAATAATAACGATAATAAATAATAATAAGTAATAATACATAATGAATATAATAATATAATAATAATAATAATAGTAATTAATAATGATGCTGATATAGATTATTGATAATAATAATGATAATAGTAATAATATTACTTAATCCAAATGTTATCCAAATTCTCTTTATTCCTCACTTTTTATCATCATTATTGTCCATGATTAATAGGATTCTGTAATTCATTATCATTTATACCCTAATACTTGCCACAATCATCAAGATTGAAAAACTTCATTTGGGTATTTAAACTCTCAAAGGACTATATTTCATAGATTTTGCCTCTTTTTCGACTTTTGGGATTTTTTTTCTTTTACTTTTTTTTTATTATAATGGAACACAAATCCTGTTATTATCCTCATTATTATTGATATATCATCATTATTTCGTTATCACATCATTATCCTCCATTATCACATTAGCATCATCATTATCATCATTATTGTGCAATTTTATCATCATTAATGTGCAATTTTATCATCATTATTGCCAATTATTATCATCATTATTGCAATTATTGCAGTTATAATAATATTATTTACAACTATACTAATGAACAACTACATATATGAGTATAACACTGGTGATAACATAATACGTTTTTAATTATAAATATTTATATCATTATTTTAATTAATTATCGTTATTACTGTAATTATTACTGTTATAATAATTATTTTTGCAATTACTACCATGACAAGAATAATAAGATAATATAACAATAGATTTTTAATACACAATATTAAAACGATTATTATTATTATTATCTATTATTATTAAATTGTTATTATTCAGTTATAATATCATTTTTGGGCAATAATACTAATAATTAAGTAACATAATAATAATAATAATAGATAATAATAATAATAATAATAATAATAATAATAATACTAATCATAATTATAATAATCATCAATAATAAAATCATAATAATAACAATAATGATGATGATTTTGATATATTAATAATAATACTGATATAGTAATAATATTAATAATCATCATTGTTATCCAATTCTCTTTAGTCTCACTGTTATCATCATTATTCGTCATGATTACTAAATTCTGGTAATTATTATCATTATTACCCTACTATTTTGCCCAAAATCATCAAATGAATGGAAAAAACGTCATTTGGAGTATACTCCTCAAAAGGCAATTTCGTTAGATTTTGCCGCTTTTTTCGACTTTTGGGATTTTTTTTTCTTTTACCTTTTTTTTTTATTATATATGGGACACAATCCTGGTTAGTATCCTCAATTATTATACTGATTATCCTCATTATTATCGTTATCATCATCATTAACTCATTACATCATATCATCATCATTATCTCATTATGAATTATTATCATCATTATTACAATTATTATCATCATTATTGCAATTATGATCATCATTTATTGCAATTATTGCAGTTATAATATATAGTTTTACAGCTATCCTAAGAACACTACAATATTTTAATACATAATATACATAATAACGTTTTTTATGATAAATATTTTTATATCTTATTTTAATTACCACATGTTATTACTGTAATTGATCTACTGTTATAATGTGATTTTTGCAATTATAACTACCAGTAACAAGATAATATGATAATAATAACAATAATGAATTAATAACATATATAACGATTATTTATTATTATTATACTTAATTATTTTTTGTTTGTTATTTATTACAGTTATAATCTATTTTTTTGGCAATAATACTAAAATTAAAGTAACAATAATAATAATACTATGATAATAAATAATAATAATATAATAATAATAATAATAATAATAATAATATAATATAATAATAATGATCATAATAATGATATGTGATATATTGATAATAATAATTAAATAGTAAGATATAGTAATAATCGTTCAAATGTTATCCAAGTTCTCTTGATTCTCCCTTTTATACTCATTATTATCATGTTAATAGAATTCTGGTATTATTATCATTATTAACCCTAATAATTGACCAAATCATCAATGATGGAAAACGGCATTTTGGAGTATACTCTCAAGGCTATATTTCGCTAGATTTTTTTGCCAGCTTTTTCGACTTTCTGGGATTTTTTTTTCTTTTACGCTTTTTTATTATAATGGACACAAATCCTGTTTAATATCCTCATTATTTACAATTAATACATCATTATTATCGTTATCATCATCATTATCAGCATTTCCATCATTTAATCATCATTTTCAACATTATTTTCAATATTATCATCATTATTGCAATTATTGCAGTTATAATATATATTTTTACAACCATGCATACAACTACAATAATAATAGTAATAACATAATGAATAACAAATATAAAAGTTTTTATGCTAGCTATTTATAATCATTATTTTAATTAACATCGTTATTCTGTAATTATTACTGTTATAGTAGTTTATTTTTTGCAATATACTACCGATTACAAAAATAATAATGATAATAATACAATAATTATATGTATAACAATTTAATAAGCGATTATTATTATTATTATTATACTTATTATTATTATTGTTGTTAGTATTACAGTTATATATATTTTTTGGCCATATAGTGAATAATTAAGTAACAATAACCTAATGATAATGAATACTAACATAATTAATAATAATACGAACTATAATCAATATAATCATAATAATATATACTATTTCTAATATTTGCTAAGAATCATGATAAATAGTACTAATATTAATAATCATCAAATTTTATCCAAATTCTCTTTATTCGCACTTTTAATCAATCATTAATTTCATGATTAATAGAAGTTCTGTATATTATCATTATTACCCTAATCATTGCCAACAATCATCAATGAATGGAAACAAACTATTGTGGAGTATACTCTCAAAGCCTATATTTCGCTGATTTTGCCGCTTTTCGACTTTTTGGGATTTTTTTTCTTTTAACCTTTTTTTTTATTATATGGAAACAAATCCTGTTATTATCCATCCTGCATTATTCCATGATTATTATCATTATTTGCAGTTATAATAATATTTTTACACTAGACAATAACAACTACAATACTAATAGTATAACAATAATGATAACAATCAAATAACGTTTTTTATATAAATATTTATATCGTTATTTTAATTACATCGTCTCACTGTAATTATTACTGGTATAATAGTTATTTTTGCGAATTAATAACTACCTAGTTAAAAGATAATATGAAATAATAATAACAATACATGATCTTAATAACAATATTATAATCGATATTTATTAATATTATTTATACTTTTTATTGTATTGTTTTATTATTACGTTTTAATATTTGTTGGGCAATATACTATAATTAAAGTACAATAAATAATATAATAGATAATAATAATAATAATAATATAATAATAATATAGATAATATATAATCATTAATAATAATAATAATAAAATAATAATAATGATATTGGATAATATTGATAATATAATGAGAATAGTAATATATTATAATCATCAATGTTTATCCATTCTCTTTATTCTCACTTTTATCATCATTATTTTCATTATTAATAGAATTCTGGTAATTATTATCATTATTACCCTAATAATTGCCAAAATCATCAAATGAATGGAAAAAACGTCATCTTGGAGTATAATCTCAAAGACTAATTTAAGCTAGATTTTGCCCGCTTTTTTCGACTTTTGGATTTTTTTTTTCTTATATATGAACACAAATCCTGTTATTATCTTCATTAGTATCTGATTATCATCATTATTATCGTTTATCCATCATCATTATCATCATTATCAGCATCATTAATCATCTTATTGCAATTATTATCATCATTATTGCAATTATTATCATCGCATTATTGCATTATGCATTATAATATATATTATTTAACAACTATTATACAACTCAATAAATAATAGTAATAACAAAATGATCAACAATAATAATCTTTTTTTATGTAAATATTTATAGCATTATTTATTACATCCGTTATTACTGTAATATTACTGTTATAATAGTTATTTTTTTGCATTAGAACTCTCGCATAACAAGAATAATAATGATAATTAACATAATGATATTAATAACCATATTATAACGATTTTATTATTATTATATACTTATTATTATTTTGTTGTTATTATTACAGTTTATAATATATTTTTGGGCGTAATAACTAATAATGAGTAACAATAAGAATAATAATAATCTGATATAATAATATAATAAATATAATAATAATAATAATAATAATAATATAAATAATAATATTAATATAATAATGATATTGATAATTTGATTTATTAATATAGTGAATAATATTAATACATCAATGTTTCCACATTCTCTTTATTCTCACTTTTATCATCATTATGTCATGATTATTGAATTCTGGTAATTATTCTCATTATTACCACTAATAATTGCCCAAATCATCAAATAAATGGAAAAACGGTCATTTTGGAGTAACAACCAAAGACTTTATGTCGCTAGATTTTTGCCGCTGTTTCGACTTTTGGGAATTTTTTTTTAAACCTTTTTTTATATATAATGACAACAAATCCTGTTATTATCCTCATTATTTATCATGATTTATCATCAGATCATCGTTATCACATCATTATCATCATTATCATCATTATCATCATTATCATCAATCATTATCATCATTATTGCAATTTATCATCATATTGCATATTATCATCAATCATTGCAATTATTGCAGTTATACTATATATTTTCACAACTATATCTATCAACGCATAATTAAGTAATAACAATAATGATAACAATATAACGGTGTTTATGATAAATTTTATATCATTATTTAATAACATCGTTATACTGTAATTATTATACTGTTATAATAGTATTTTTGCAATTATACTGACACTAACAAACATAATGATAATAACAACAATAATGATATTAATAACAATGTTATATCGATAATTATTATTTCTTATACTTTATTATTATTATTTTGTTATATTCACAGTTATAATATAATATTTGGGAAATAATACTAATATTAAAGTAACCATAATATAAGAATAATTATATATAATAATAAAAATAATCATAATATAATAATATAATAATATATAATATAATAATAATAATAATAATTACAAAATGATTTTAATAAGTTTATAATATAATGATAATAGTAATAATTTAATAATCATCAAATGTTTTATCCAATTCTAATTCCTCTTTATTCCCACTTTTAATCATCATTATTGACAGATTAATAGAATTCTGGGAATTATTATCATTATTCCCCTCATAATTGCAATCACAATGAATGGAAAAACCGCATTTTGAAGTATACTCTCAAAGGCTATATTTCGCTAGATTTTGCCGCTTTTCGACTTTTGGGATTTTTTTTTCTTTTATAACCTTTTTTTATTATATAATGGACACCATCCTGTTATTATCCTCATTATTTCACGATTATCATCATTATTATCGTTATCATCATCATTATCATCATTACATCATTAACATCAGCATTATCATCATTATTGCAATTATTATCTCATTATTGCAATTATTATAATCATGCAATTATTGGCAGTTATCATATATATTTTTACACTATACTAATACAACACCATACTATTAGTAATACCAATAATATACATAATAACGTTTTTATGATAAATATTTTATCTTCATTATTTTAATTAACATCGTTATTGCTGTAATTATTACTGTTATAATAGTTATTTTTGCAATCTACGACAGTAACAAGAAAATAATGCATACTAATAAAAATAATGAATTAATACAATATTATAACGATTATTATTATTATTATTATACTTATTAATTATTATTGTTGTATTATTTACAGTTTATACTAAATAATTTTGGGCAATAATACTAAGATTAAAGTAACAATAATATAATAATAATGATAATAATAAACAATATAAAAAATATAATAATATAATAATAATATAATAAATATAATAATAATAATAATTAATAATTAATGATGATATTGCAATATTGATATCATATCTGATAAAGTATAATATTAATTAATCATCACATGTTTATACAATTCTCTTTAATTCCATTTTATCATATTCGTGTCATGATTAATAGAAATCTGTAATTATTATCATTATTACCACTAATTAATTGCCAATCATCATATGATGCAAGAAACGTCATTTTGGATTATACTCCTCCAAAGGCTATATTTTCCTATGAATTTTTGACGCTTCTTCGACTTTTGGTTTTTTTTCTTTTAACCTTTTTTTTTATATATAGGTACAGCAAATCTGGTAGTTATCCTCTTATATCATGATTATCATCATTATTATCGTTATCGTCATCATCATTATCATCTATCATCTTAACATCACATTATCCATTTTGCAATTATTTATCATCATTATTGCAATTCTTTATCATCATTATTGCAATTTATTATCATCATTATTGCAATTATTGCAGTTATAATATATATTTTACAACTATACAAGAACCACTCCAATATAATAGTAATAACATAATGATAACAATAATAACGTTTGTATGATATATTTTAGATCATTATATTTTAATTACCATCGTTAGTTACTGTACTTTTACTGTTATAATAGTTTATTTTTGCAATTACTACAGTAACAGAGAATAAATAAATGATCGTCATAACCAATAATGATATTAATCCTATAATTCTACCGGTTTATTATTATATTACTATACCTTAGTATTATTATTGTTCTTATTAGTTAACAGTTTAAAATATATTTTTTGGGCATAATACTACATCATTAAAGTAACAATATAATAATGATAATGATAATAATAATATAATAATATAATATAATATAATAATAATAATAATAATGATAACAATCAAATAATAATATAACAATAAAGAATATAAGAATAAGAATAAGAATAAGAATGCTATTGATTAATATTGAATAATAATTATGAATATAGTAATAATATCTAATAATCTCAAATTTTATCCCATTCTCTTATTCTCTACTTTTATCATCATTATTGTCATGATTAATAGAATTCTGGTATTATTTTCATTATTACCCTAATAATTGCCAAATCATCAAATGAATGAAAAAACATCATTTTGAGTATACGCCTCAAAAGGCTATATTTCGCTAGATTTGCCGCTTTTTCGAACTTTTGGGATTTTTTTTCTTTGACTTTTTTTATTTATATAGACACAAATCCTGTTTTATCCTCATTATTATCATGATTATCATCATTCTTAATCGTTATCATCATCATTATCATCATTATTGCAATTATTTATCATCATTATTGCAATTATATCATCATTATTGCAATTATGCGTTATAATAATATATTTTACAACTATACTAATAACCACTACAATAATAATAGTAATCAGAATAATGGATAACAATATAAACGTTTTTATGATATATATTTTATATCATTATTTTATTAACATCGTTATTACTTAATTATTCACCTGTTATAATAGTTATTGGGGGGGGGGGGGGGACAAAATTAAATACTACCAGTAACATAGAATTAATGATACTAAGTAACATAAGAGATATTTATACAATCATTCTAACGTATTATTATTATTATTATTCATTATTCTACTATATTATTATTATTGTTTGTTATTATTACAGTTATAATTATTTTTGGGCAAAGAAAAAATAATACTAATATTAAGTAACAATATAATAATATAATGAGAATACTAATAATATATATAATTATAATACTATAATAATAATAATACTAATTAATAATGATAATAATAATATAATATAATAGAATAATAATAATAATAATAGTTAATGATATTGATAATCTTGATATAATATGATCTAGTAAAATATAATATCCTCACTGTTATCCAAAGTCTCTTATTCTCACTTTTAGCAGAATTATTGTCATGATTAATTGAATTCTGGTATTATTTCATTATTACCCTAATATATAATTGGCCAAAATATCAATGATGAAAAAACGTCATTTTTGGAGTATAACTTTCAAAAGGCCCATTTTCGCTAAGATTTTTGCCGCTTATTCGACTTTGTGTGGGATTTTTTTTCTTTACCTTTTTTATGATAGGGGCACAAATTCCTGTTATTATCCTTATATATCATGTTATCATCTTATATCGTTATATCATCATTATCCTCATTATCTCATTATCATCATCATTATCATCATTATCTGTTATCATCATTATTTTGCATCATTATTGCAATTATATCATCTTTTGCAATTATTGCAGTTATATATATATTTTTACAACTATCTAATACAATACAATAATAAATAGTAATAACACAATGATAACATATAACGTTTTTATGATAAATATTTATATCATTATTTTAATTAACATCGTTATTCTGTAATTATTACTGTTTATAAGATTATTTTGCATCATAGCTACCAGGTAACAAGAGATAATAATACAATAATAACAATAATGATATTAATAACCATATATAACGATTATCCTTATTATTATTATCCTTATTCTTATTTATTGTTGTTATTATTTACAGTGATAGCATATATTTTGGGAAATATACTAATATTAAAGTACATAATACTATATAATGTAATAATAATAATATAATAATGATAAGAATAATAATATGATATAATAATACATTAAATAATAATATAATAATAATAATATACGAATTGATATATTGATAATCATAATGATAATAGTGTAATAATATTATAATCCATCAAATGTAATCCAAAGTCCTCTTTTTCTCCACTTGGTCATCATTATTGTCATGATTATAGAATTTCTGGTAATTATTACATTTTACCTACATAATTGCCAAATCATCAATGAAATGGAGAAACGTCATTTTGAGTATCTCTCAATAAGGCTATATTTTCGCTAGGTTTGCCGTTTTTCGACTTTTGGATTTTGTTTTCTCTTAACTACCTTTGTTTTATTATATAAGGACACATCCTCTTATTTATCCTCAGTTATTAGCATGATTACATCATTGATTATCGTTTTCATCACCATTTCATCCCATTTCATCATCATTACATCATTATTAGCAATTATTATCATCCTGTATTCAATTATATCATCATTATTTCAATTATTATCAGCATTATTGCAATTATTGCAGTTATAATCTATATTTTTTACAACTAAACTATACAAAACAATAATAATAGTAATAACAATAATGATAACAATAATGACGTTTTATGATAAATATCTATACATTATTTAATTACTCGTTATTCTGTAATTATTACTGTTATAATAGTTATTTTTGCAATTATACTACCATAACGAAGATAATGATCAGAATAACAAATGATATTAATACATAATTATATACGATTATTATATTATTAATATACAATTATTATTGTTGTTGTTATTATTACGTATAATTATTTTTGGGCAATAATACTAATACTAAGTAACCATCATCTACTAATAATAATGAGAAATAATATAATAATTCATAATAATAATATAATATAATACATAAATATAATAATAATTCTAATAATAATCATAAAAATAATAATATGATCTGATATATTGATAATAATAATGATAATCATACATATATTAATAATCATCAATGTTATCCAATTCTCTTATTCTCACTTTATCATCATTATTGTCATGATAATAGAATTCTTTGTATTATTATCATTATTACCCTATAATTTCCAAAATCATCAAATGAATGGAAAAAACGTCATTTTGTAGTATACTCTCAGAGCTAATATTTTCGCTATATTTTTGCTGCTTTTTATACTTTTGGATTTTTTTTTCTTTACCTTTTCTTTATTATATATGGACACAAATCCTGTTATTATCCTCATTATTATCAATGATTTCTAATATTATCGCGTTATCATCATCTTATCATCATTTCTTCATTTCATCATCATTATCATCATTATTGCAATTATTATCGATCATTATTGCAATTCTTATCATCATTATTGCAATTATTATCATCATTATTGCAATATCTCATCATTATTGGCAATTATTTGCAGGTGTTATATATAATTTTTTACACTATACTATTAACAACTACAATATAATAGTAATACCGATAAATGATAACCATATACTTTTTATGATAACTATTTTATATCATTATTTTAATTGTACATCGTTATTACTGTATTATTACTGGTTATGATAGTTTTTTTTGCAAATTATACTACCATTAAAAGAGATAATAATGATACTAAATCACAATAATGATATTAATCAACATTATTATAACGATTTTATTATTATTATTATATACTTATTATTATTATTGTGTTATTATAACAGTTTATAAGTATTTTGGGCAATATACTAATAATAAAGTAACCATAAATAATCAGAATAATGGATAATGGTCATATAATAATATAATAATAATAATATGATAATGATATAATCATAATATAATAACTACTATTAATAATAATAATATAATAATAAAATAATGATATGATAATATGCTATTTGATAATATTGATAATCATAATGATAATAGTAATAATATTAATAATCATCAACTGTTACCAAATTCTCTTTATTCTCATCTTATCATCATTATTGCCTGATTATAGAATTCTTGTAATTATTACATTATTACCACCTAATAATTGCCAAATCTCAAATGAATGGATAAAAGTCCATTTTGGAGTATACCTCTAATGCTATATTCGCTAGATTTTTGCCGCTTTTTTCGACTTTTGGGATTTTTTTTCTTTTACCTTTTTTTATTATTAATGGACACAATCCTGTTTTTATCCTCATTTTATCATGATTATCATCATTATTATCGTTTCATCAATCTTAATCATCATTCATTCCTTATATCATCATTATCTCATTATGCATTATTATCATCTTTATTGCAAATTTTTTATTATCAATCATTATTGTACATTATTTCAGTTATAATATTATTTTTACAACTATCGAATAACAACTACAATATAATATTAATAACAATAATGATAAAATAATAAGTTTTTAGTGAGAAATATTTAATCATTATTTTAATTAACATCGTTTTACTGTAATTATTACTGTATACTAGTTATTTTTTTTGCCATTATAACCTTCCACCAGTAACAGATAATATGATAATTAACAAATAATGATATTAATACCAATATTATAACGATTATTATTATTATTATTATACTTATTCTTATTATGTGTTGTTATTATTACAGTTCTTATATTTTTGGCTAATATACTATAGATTTAAAGTACAATAATAAAAAATAGATAATGATATAATAATATGATAATAATATAGTAGAATAATAAATAATAAATAATAATAATAATAATAATAATAATAATAATGACTATTGATATATTCATATAAATGATAATAGTATAAATATTAATAATCATCAATGTTATCCAATTCTCTTTAATTCTTCACGTTTTTATCATCGTTATTGTCGATGATCATAGAATTCTAGTCTTATTATCATTATTACCCTACTAATTGCCAAATCATCAATGCTGGCAAAACTGCATTTTGGAGTATACTCCCTCAAAGGGCTATATTTCCCTAGATTTTGCGCTTTTTCGATTTTTTGGATTTTTTTCTTTACCTTTTTTTTTATCATATATGACACAATCCTGTTTTATCCTCATTATTATTATGATTACAATCATTATTATCGTTCTCTCATCATTATCATCATTATCTCATTTCACATGATCATCATGACTCATCATTATCATCATTATTGCAATTATTATCATCATTATTGCAATTTATTATCATCATTATTCCAATTATTGCAGTATACTATAATTTTTACAACTTAATAGTAATAACAGTCCAATAATACAATTGGAATAACAGTTAATGATAACGATAATAACGTTTTTATGATAAATTTTATATCAATTATTTTAATTAACATAGTTTTTAACTGTAATTATTACTGTATAATCGTTTTTTTGCAATTATACTACCAGTAACAAGAATAATAATGATAATTAATACAATTATGTAATTATAACATATTTAACTGAGTATTATTATTATTATTTACTTATTTTATTATTGTTGTTATTATTCAGTTATAATATATTTTTGGCAATCATACTAATATTAAAGTAAACAATAATAATAAGGATAATAATCATATAATAATAATATAATAATAATAATAATAATAATAAACTAATAATAATAATAATAATAATAATAGAATAATAAGATGATATTGATAATATTGATAATATAATGATAAGTAATATTATTAATATCATCAAATTTGTATCCAAATCTCTTTATTCTCACTTTTCTCATCATTATGGCATGATTATAGAATTCTGGTAATTATTATCATTAAGTCCTAATAATTGCCCAAGATCATCAATGATGGAAAAACGTAACTTCATTTTTGGAGTAACTCGTCAAAGGCTATATTTCGCATAGATTTTGCCGCTTTTTCGACTTTGGGATTTTTTTTCTTTTACCTTTTTTTTTTTATATAATGGACACAAAATCCTGTTATTATCCTCATTATTATATGATTATCATCTCATATCGTTATCATCATCATTATCATCATTATCATCATTACCGTCATCATTATCCATCTTTATTGCAATTATTATTCATCTTATTGCAGATTATTATCATCATTATTGCAATTATTGCAGTTATAATATATTTTTAACAACTATACTAATATCACTACAATAATAATTGTAATAACAATAAATGATAACAATAACAAAACGTTTTTCTGATAAATATTTTATATCAATTATTTTAAATAAATCGTGTTTACTGAATTATTTACTGTTATAATAAGTTTTTTTGCAACTATACTACAGTAACAGAATAATAATGTGATAATACCAATAATGATATTGATATACATATTATAAAGATTATTATTATTATTATTATTATTATTATTATTATTATTATACTTTACTTATTATTATTGTTGTTATTATTACGTTATAATATTTTTTTTCGGCAATATACTAATAAATTAAAGTAACAATAATAATACATATATGATAATAATAATAATAATATAATAATAATAATACTAATAATGATAATATAATAATAATAATAATATTATATGAGATACTGATAATGATAGTGATATTATTGTAATAATAATGATAATAGTAATAATTTAATAATCATCAATGTTATCCATTCATCTTTATTCTCACTTTTATCATCCAATTTTATTTAAAAAAAAAGTTTGTTCCCCCCCCCCCATGATTACTAAATTCTGGTAATTATTATCATTATTACCCTAATAAATTGCAAAATCATGAAAAATGAATGGAAAACGTCATTTTGGAGTATACTCTGAAAAGGCTGTATTTCGCTAGTTTTGCCTGCTTTTCGGACTTTTGGGATTTTTTTTCTTTTTAGACCTTTTTTATTATATATTGACACAAAGCCTTTATATCCTCCTTATTACATGATTATCATCATTATTATGTTACATCATCATTAATCATCATTCTCATCATCATTACATCATATTGCAATTATTATCATCATATTCAATTATTGGCAGTTATATATATATTTTTACACTGTAGTATAACAAACTACAATAATACTAGTAATAACACAATTATAACAATAATAACGTTTTTCATGATTAATATTTATATCATTATTTTCATTAACATCGTTATTACTGTAATTATTAGTTTATAATATTTTTTTGTAATTATACATCCAGTAACAAGAATAATAATGAATAATAATCCAATAATTTATTTATAAACAATATTAACACGATTATTATTACTAATTATTATACTTATATTATTATTGTTGTTATTATTGACATTTTATATATATTTTTGGGTCAACTATACTAATAATTAAAGTAACAATAAATAATACTAATAATGATAATATAATAATAGTAATAAATAATAAATAATAATAATAATAATGATAATAATGATAATAAGAATAATAATAATATATAATAATGTATTGATAAATATTGATAATATAATGAAAATAGTAATATATTAATAATCTCAAATGTTATCCAATTCCTCTTTATTCTCACATTTATCATCATTATGGTCATGATTAATAGAATTCTGTAATTATTATCATTATTACCCTAGGTAATTGCCAAAATCATCAAATGAATTGGAAAAACGTCATTTTGGAGGTATACCCCTCAAGCTATATTTCGCTAGTTTTGCCGCTTTTTTTTCGACTTTTTGGGATTTTTTTTTCTTTACCTTTTTTTTATTATATAGAGCACAAATCCAGTTATTATCCTCATTATTATTGATTATCATCATATTATAGTTATTATCTTTTATCATCATTATGCATCATCATTATCTCATTCTTGCAATTATTATCATCATTATTGAATTATTGCAGTTATAATTATATATTTTTTACAACTTACTAATACCCACGACAATAATAATATTACTAAAAATAATGATAACATAATACGTTTTTAGATAATATTTATATCATTATTTTAATTAACATCGTTATTACTGTAATGTTACTGTTTAATAGTTATTTTTGCAATTATTACTAACATAACAAGAATCTATGATATACTAACAATCTGATTTAATACAATATGATACGATTATTATTATTATTATTATTATACTTATTTTATTTGTTGTTGTTATTATTACGTGTGATAATATCTTTTTGAGGCAATAATACTAATAATTAGTACATAATATATAGAAAGATATCATAATAATATAATAAATAATATATATAAGAATATAATAATCAAAATACTAATAATAATAATAGAATGTATTGTAATATTGACAATTTAATGATAATAGTATAATATTAATAATCATCAATGTTTATCCAAATTCTCTTTATTCGCACTTTTATCATCATTATTGTCATGATTAATAGAATTCTGGTAATATTATCATTATTATTACCCTAATAATTGCCAAATCATCACATGAATGGAAAAACGTCATTTGGAGTCTACCTCAAAAGGCGAGATTTTCGCTAGATTTTTGCCGCTTTTTCGACTTTTGGGATTTTTTTTACTTACCTTTTTTTTATTTATATGACACAATCTTTGTTATATCCTCATTATATACATGATTTCATCATTAGTACGTCATCATATCCTTATCATCATTGCATCATATCATCATCATTACTCATTATTGCAATTATTATCATCATTATTGCATTGATTATCAGATTATTGCAATTATTGCAGTTATAATATATATTTTTTACAACTATCTAATAACAACTACAGAAATTAATAGTAATAACACTAATGATAAACATAATAACGTTTTTATGATAATATTTAATCATTATTTTAATTACATCGTTATTACTGTACTTGTACGTGTTATAATAGTTGATTTTTGCAATTATACTACCAGTAAACAGAATAAGTGATAATAATAGCATAATGAATTATTAATACATATTTAACGATTATTATTATTATTATTATACTTATTATTATTATTGTTGTTATTATGACAGTTATAATATATTTTTGGGTCATACTACTAATATTAAAGTAACACTAATAGGATAATAATGAGCATAATCATAATAATATAATAAAATAATATATATAATACATAATAGTATAATAAATGAATAATAATATAATAAATAATGATAGTTGATATATTGATAATAATATGAAATATTAATCTAATTATAATCATCAAATTTATCCACTATTCTCTTTATTCCTCACTTTATCATCATTATTGGTCATGATTAATAAATTCGGGTAATTATTATCATTAGAGCCCTAATAATTTCCAAAATCATCAAATTTAATTGGAAAGACTCCATTTTGGAGTACTACTCTCACAAGCTATATTCGCTAAAGTTGTGCCGCTTTTTTCACTTTGGATTTTTTTCTTTTCCCTTATTTTTATTATATATGGACCCAAATCCTGTTATTATACTACAATATTATCATGATTATCATCATATTATCATTATCATATCATTATCATCATTATCTCATTATCATCATCATAATCATCATTTTGCCAAATTATTTATCATCATTAATTGTAATTTTTAATCCTCATTAATTGCAATTATTAATCATCATTATTGCAATTATTGCAGTTATATAAATATTTTTACAACTAACTAATACACTATAATAATATAGTGACATAACAATAATGATAACAAGAATAACGTTTTTATGATAAACATTTTATAATCATTATTTTAATTTAACGTCCGTTATTACTGTATTATTATGTGTTATAATAGCTATTTTTGCTAATTATACTACAGTACAAGAATAATAAATGATAATAATACAATAGATATTAATACAATATTATAACGATTATTAATTATATTATTATTATTATACTTCTATTATTAATTATTGTTGTTATTATTACAGTTATAATAATTTTTGGGCAATAATACTAATATTAAAGTATATATTATAATAATAATGATAATAATATATAATAATAATATAATAATAATAATAATAATAATCATAATAATAATAATAATATAATGATATTGATAAATTGATAATAAACTGATAATAGTACTATATTAATAATCATCAAATGTTATCCAAATTCGCTTTATTTCTCACTTTTATCATCATTATTTGTCATGATTCATAGAATTCTGGAATTTTATCATTATTACCTAATAATTGCCAAAAATCACAATGAATGGTGGTAAAAAACGTTCATTTTGGAGTATAGTCTCATAGGCTATATTTCGCTAGATTTGCCAGCTTTTTCGACTTTTTGAGATTTTTTTCTTTTACCTTTTTTTTATTATATATGAAAAGAATCCGTTATTATCCTCATTATTATCATTAATTATCATCATTATTTCATTATCATCATCAGTATCTGATTTTTCATCATTATATCATTCATTAGCATCATTATTGCAATTATTATCATCATTATTGCAATTATTATCACATTAATTGCATATATTGCAGTTATAATATATATTTTTTACAACTATACTACATAACAACTACAATAATATATAATACAATGATAGATAAATAATAACGTTTTTTATGATAATATTTATATCATTATTTGAATTACATCGTATTTACTGAATTATTAGTGTTTATAATAGTTCTTTTTGCAATTATCTACCATAAACAAGAATAATAATGATATAATATCAATATGATCTTAATACAATATTATAAAACGATTATTATTTATTATTATATACTTATATTATTATTGTTGTTATTATTACAGTTTCTAATATATTTTTGGGACATAGGTACTAATAATTAAGTAACATACTAATATACTAATGATAATATGGATAATACTATATCCCATCATAATGCGTAATAATAATATATAATCATAATAATATTAATAATAAGATAATAATAAAAAATAATATAAATGATATTGATAATATTGATAAAATAATGATAATAGTAATACTATCATAATCATCAAATGTTATCCAAATTTTCTTTATTCTCACTTTTATCATCATTTTGTTCATGAGTAATATATTCTGGTAATTTATTATTATCATTAATTACCCTAATAGTTTGCCAGTCATCAAATAGGGAAAAAACGTCATTTTGGAGTATATTCTCAAAAGGCCTATATTTCGCTAGAGTTTGCAGCTTTTACTTTTGGGATTTTTTTTCTTTTTCCTTTTTTTTTATTATATTTGGACACAAATCATGTTTTTAATCCCATTATTATCATGATTATCCTCATTATTATCTTCATCTCATCATTAACAATCCATTATAGCAGCATTATCATCATTATTGCAATTATTTATCATCATTATGCATTATTATCATCAATATGCAATTATTATCATGCATTATTCAATTATTTATTGCAGTGATAATATATATTTTTTTCGAACCTATACTATACAACTACAAAATATAGTAATAACATACTGATAACATAATAACGTTTTTATGATAAATATTTATATCATATATTTAATTAACATCGTTATTACTGTAATTATTAACTGTTATATAGTTTTTTTTTGGCAATTGAACTACCAGTAAAAATAATAATGATTATATACAATATGAATTACTAACAATATTATACGAGTATTATTATTATTATTATTAAACTTCATATTCTTGTTGTTATTATTACAGTTATATATTTTTGGCAAGTATACTATAATTTAAAGTAACATAATAATAATAATATGATAATAATATATAATAAAATAATAATAATAATATAAATAAAATAATAATAATCAATAATATAGATTAATATATACTACTAATATAATCATATTGATATTTGAGAATAATAATGATAATCATATATATTAATAATCATCAATGTTATCAATTCGCTTTATCTCGCTTTTATCATCATTATTGTCCATGATTGAATAGAATTCTGGTAATTGATTATCATTATTACCCTAATAATTGCCAAAATCATCAATGATGGAAACACGTCATTTTGGATATAACTCTCAAACGGCTATATTTCGCTAGTTTTGCCGCTTTCGACTTTATTGGGATTTTTTTTCTTTTAACTTTTTTTTTATTATATAATGGAGCCCAATCTCCTGTTATTCTCCTCATGTATTTCAAGATTATCATCATTATTATCGTTATCATCAGGCATTATCATCATTACGTCATTATCATCATTAATCATATTTCATCATTATCATCATCATTTATCATCATTAGTGGCAATTATTATCATCATTATTGCAATTATTATCAATCATTATTGCAATTATTTGCAGTTTATACTATATAGGTTTACAACTATACTATATAACAACTACAATATATAGTATAACAATATGATAACAATAATACGTTTTATGATCCATATTTATATCATTATTTTATAACACGTTATTACTGTATTATTACTGTTTAATAGTTATTTTTTGCAATTATAACTACCATAACAAGAATGAATAATGAATTATAACAAACAATATAATGGTATAATAACATATTATACCGATTATTATTATATTATAATACTTATTATTATTATTATTGTTATTATTACGTTATAACATTTTTTTGGGCAATAATACTATAATAAGTACAATAATAATAATATACATGAATGATAATAATAATAGAATATTATAATAATATAATAATAATAATTCCTAATAATATATAATAATAATATATAATACTCATGATATTGATAATATTGTAATAATAATGATAATAGTACTAATATTAATTATCATCAATTGTTATCCCAATTCTCTTTATTCTCACTTTTATCATCATTAATTCTGATTAATAGAATTCCTGTTTTATCATCTTTATTCCCCCTAAAAATTTCCCCAATATCAAAGGGAAGGAAAAAATCATTTGGAGTCTATCTAAAACATATTCCCTAATTTTCCCCTTTTTCACTTTGGGGATTTTTTTTTTTATTTTTTTTATTTATATGGACACAATTCTTTAAAATAAATTTTATTATCATTTTATTCATTTTACGTTATATATATTATCTTTATTTAATTAACATCTTTATCTATTATTCTTTTTAAATTTTCATTATTCATTATTACCCCTTTTTTCAATTTTTGCAGTATTAAAATTTTTTTATCTTTTAAATCCCCTAAATAATTGTAAAATAAATAATAAAATAAAAAGTTTTTTAAAATATTTTTAAAACATTATTTAATTTTCGTTTTTTACTTTTAATTTTTTTTAATTTTTTTTAAATTCCTCCGGTAAAAATAATAATAAATATAATTTATAAACATTAACTTTATAAAAATTTTAATAACATTTATTTTTATAATTAACTTATTTTATTATTTTTTTATTACATTAAATTATTTTTTTGGAAAATAAAATAATTTTAAATAAAATAAAATAAAATAATAATAATAAAAAATAAAAATAAAAAATAATTTAATAAAATAAAAAAATTTAATAATAATTTAAAATGTAATGTAATAATAAGATAATATATAATATAAAATAAAAATAATTTTATTCTCACTTTATCTCATTATGTCATGAAAATGATTCTGGTAATTATTATCATTATTAACCCTAATAATTGCCAAATCATCAAATGAATGGAAAAACGTCATTTGGAGTTACTCTCAAAAGGCTATTTTTCGCTAGATTTTGCCGCTTTTTCGTCTTTTGGGATTTTTTTTCTTTTACCTTTTTTATATTGTATATGGACAAAATTTCCCTGTTATATCATCATTATTATCATGATTATCATCATTATTATCGTTATCTTTCATCATTATCATCATTATCATCATTATAATCTCCCCATTATTGCAATTATTATCATCATTATTTGCAATTATTATCATTATTATTGCAATTATTGCAGTTTATAAATATATATTTTTACTTTATACAAATAACAACTACAATAAAAATATATAAATAACAAAAATAATAACAATAATAACGTTTTATAATCATTATTTATATATTATTTAATTAAATAGTTATTACTGTAATTATTACGTGTTATAATAATTATTTTTCAATTATACTACCAGTAAAAAAAAAATAATATATATAACATAATATATTAATAAAAATATTATAACAATTGTATTATTATATTATATTATTAATTATTATTATTTTTAAGTATAATATATTTTTGGGCAATAAATACTAAAATTAAATTATAATAATAAAAATATAATAATAATATAATAATAATAATATAATAATGATTAATTTAATGATAATAATAATGATAATAGTAAATAATATTAATAATCATCAATGTTATCAATTCCTTTATTTCTCACTTATCATCATTATTGTTCATGTTTAAATGAATTTCGGAAATTTAAATTATCATTATTACCAAAATAATGCAAAACCTCAAATAATGAAAAAAGTCATTTGGATTACTCTCAAAAGGCTTATTTGCTAGATTTTGCCGCTTTTTCGAACTTTTGGGATGTTTTTTCTTTACCTTTTTTATAATATGGAAAATTCCTGTTTTATCATCATTTTTATCATGTTTATCATCATTATTATCGTTATCATCATCATTATCATCATTATCATTATTATCATTATATCTTTATTGCAATTTCATCATTATTGGCCAATTATTTATCATTATTATTGCAATTATTGCAGTTATAATATATATTTTACATCTTTTACAAATAACAACTACAATAATAATAGTAATAACAAATAATAACAATAATTAACGTTTTTATAATCATTTTTATATCATTTTTTTAATTAATACCGTTATTACTGTAAATTATTATGTTTATAATAATTTTTTTTACATTATACTACCAGTAAAAAATAATAATGATAATAATAACAATAATAATATAATAACAATATTAAACAATTAGTATTATTAAAAATATACTTATTATTATATTTGTTATTATTACAGTTATAATATTTTTTTTGGCAATAATATAATAATTAAGTATTAATAATAATAATACTAATAAAAATAATATAATATAATAATTAAATATTAATAATAATTAATAATAATAATTTAATAATATAATAATGAAAATTGAAATAATAATATATAGTAATAATACATATCACAAATGTTATCCAAATTCTCTTTTTCCCTCATTTTATCTTTATTATTGTCTGATTAATAGAATTCGGTAATTTATCATTATTACCCTAAAAATTTGCAAATCATCAAATGAAGGAAAAAGTCATTTTGGATCTACTCTCAAAAGGCTATTTTCTGATTTTCCCGCTTTTTCGACTTTTGGGATTTTTTTTCTTTTACCTTTTTTTATTATATTATGGACACAATTCCTGTATTATATCAGTATTAATCATGATTATCATCATTATTATGGGTTTATCTAAATAATATTATCATCAAATCATCATCATTATCATCATTTTTTGAAATTATTATCAATTATTTTGCAATATTATCATGATTATTCCCCCATTATTGCCATTTATAATAATATTTTTACATTTTTACTAATAACACTACAATAATAATAGTAAAAAAATCATAATAACAATAATAACGTTTTTTAATATTATTTATTCATTATTTTAATAAATCGTTATTATTAATTTCCCCTGTTTATAATATTATTCCAATATACCAGTAAAAAAATAATAATGATAATAATAAACAATAATAAAATTAATAACAATATTATAACAATTATATTATTTAATTATATTTATATTATGTTTTTAAATTGTTTATTATTACAGTTATAATATATTTTTGAAAAATATAATAATTAAAGAAATAAAAAATAATAATAATAATATAATAATAATAATAATAATAATAAAATTTAATAATGATAATTAATATATGATAATAGTAATAATATAATAATCATAAGTTATCAAATTCCTTTATTCTCACTTTTTTTCATCATTATTGTCATATTAATAGAATTTGGGTTTAATTATTATCATTATTACCCTAATAATTGCCAAAATCATCAAATGAATGGAAAAAACGTCTTTTGGATATCTCTCAAAAAGGCATATTTCGCTAGATTTTGCCGCTTTTTCGACTTTTGGATTTTTTTTCTTTTACCTTTTTTTTATATTATGGACACAATTCCTGTTATTATCTCATTATTATCATGATTACCCTCATTATTACGTTATTTCATCATCATTATCATCATTATCATATTATCATCATCATTATATCATTATTGCAATTATTATCTCATTATTGTCAATAATTATCATTATTATTGAATTATGCAGGTATAATAAATTTTTACATCTATACAATAAAACTACAATAATAATAGTAATAACAATAATAATAACAATAATAAACGTTTTTATAATCATTAAATTTAAAAATTCAATTTAATTAATATCGTTTTTACGTAATTATTCCTTTATAATAATTTTTTTCATTATACTACCAGTAAAAAATAATAATGATAATAGTAACAATAAATATAATAACAAATTATAAAACAATTTTCTATTTTTAATTATATTATTATTATTAGTTTTGTTTTTATTACAGTTATAATATTTTTTGGCAAAATACTAATATTAAAGTAATAATAATAATAATAATATAATAATAATAAAATAATAATAATAAAATAATAATATATATAATTAAAATAATGATATATAATGATATTGATAATATAATGATAATAGTAATTATTATAATAATCATCAAATGTTATCCAAATTCTTTTATTCTCACTTTATCATCATTATTGTCATGATTAATAGAATTCTGGTAATTTTTATCATTATTACCCAAATAATTGCCAAAATCATCAAATGAAATGGAAAAAAACGTCATTTGGAGTTACTCTAAAAAGGCTATTTTTCGCTAGATTTTCCCGCTTTTCGACTTTTGGGTTTTTTCTTTTACCTTTTTTTTTTAATATGGACACAATTCCTGTTTTTATCATCTTTATTATCATGATTATCATCTTTATTATCGTTATCATCATCATTATCATCATTATCATCATTATCATATCATTATATCATTTTGCAATTTATTATCATCATTATTGCAATATTATCATTATTTTTGCAATTATTGCAGTTATAATATTATATTTACACTATACTAATAACAACTACAATAATAATAGTAATAACAATAATAATAACAATAATAACGTTTTTATAAAATTATTATACTTTTATTTTAATTAAATCGTTATTACGTACTATTATTATGTTATAATAATTATTTTTCAATTATACTACCAGTAAAAAAATAATATGATAATATAACAATAATAATATTAATAACAATTTTTATAACAATTTTATTATTATAATTTACTTTATTATTATTGTTATATTACAGTTATAATAATTTTTGGCAATATATAATATTAAAGTAAAATATATAATAATATAATAATAATATAATAAATAATAATGATAATAATGATAATAATAATATAATAGAAATAATATTAATAATCATCAAATGTTACCCAATTCTCTTATTTTTCTCACTTTTACATCATTATTGTCTTTGATTAATGAATTCTGGTAATTATTAAAATTATTACCCTAATAATTGCCAGAAAATCAAATGAATGGAAAAAAACGTCTTTTTGGGAAAATTACTCTCAAAAGGCTAATTTCGCTAGATTTGCCGCTTTTTCGACTTTTGGGATTTTTTTCTTTACCTTTTTTTATTATATATGGACACAATTCTGTTATTATCATCTTTATTATATGATATCATCATTATTATCGTTTATCTCATCATTATCACATTATCATCATATCATATCATTATCTCATATGCATTATTATCATCATTATTGCCTTTTATATTATTATTGAATTATTGCAGTTTATAATAGTTTTACTATATACTAATAACAACTACAAAATTTAATAGAAATAACAATAATAATAACAATAAAAACGTTTTATAATCATTTTATATCATTATTTAATTAATTCGTTATTTACTGAATTATTACTTTTATAATATTATTTTTCAATTATATCCAGTAAAATAATAATAAATGAAATAAAAAACAATAATAATATTAATAACAATATTATAACAATTAGTATTATTATAATTTATATTTATTATTTATTATTTTTATTATTACAGTTATAATATATTTTTTGGAAATTTAATACTAATAATAAAGTAATAATAATAATAATAATAATAATAATAATAATTAATAATAATAATAATAATAAAAAAATAATAATAATAATAAATAATGAATAATAATAATATGATAATAATAAGGGATAATGTAATAAATAATAATTCAATGTTTCAACTGTTCTTTTATTTCATTTTTCACCCATTTTGTCATGTTTAATAGAATTCTGGTAATTATTATCATTATTACCCTAATAATTCCAAATCATAAATGAATGAAAAACGTCATTTGGAGTCTACTCTCAAGCTATATTTCGTAGATTTTGCCGCTTTTTCGATTTTTGGGGATTTTTTTTCTTTTACCTTTTTTTTATAATAAGGGACACAATCCTGTTATTATCATCTTTATTAATGATTATCTTTAAATTATATCGTTTTCATCACTTTATCATCATTAACATTTCATCATATTCATCATTATTGCAATTATTATCATCATTATCAATATTATATTATTATTGCAATTATTGCATTTAAAATATTTACATTATCTAATAAAAAAATTTAATATAATAAAATAATAAAAACAATATAACGTTTTTAAATCTTTATTTTTTTCTTTTTTAATTTGTTTTTTTTTTTTTTCCCTTGTTTTTATTATTTTTACAATTTCCTTTTTAAAAAAATATAATATAATTTATAAAAATAATATTTAAATAAAAATTTATAAAAAATTTATTATTTAATTATTTAATTATTTATTATTTTATTATTCATTATAATTTTTTTTGGGGCAATATCAAGTTAAATATAATTAAAAAAATAAAAAATAAAAAAATAATAATAAAAAAATTAAAATAAAATAATAATTAATAAAAATAATTGATAATAATAAATTGAAAAAATGTAATATAATGTTTAATAAAAAATTTTTTTAATAATATAAAAATGAAAAAATTTTTTATTCCCTTTTACATCATTTTTGTCAGTTTAATAGAATTCGGTAATTTTACATTATTCCCCTAATAATTGCCAAATCTAAAATAATGGAAAAAAACGTCATTTTGGGTTACCCCAAAAAGGCTATTTTCGCTTTTTTTTGCCGCTTTTTCTTCTTTTGGGTTTGTTTTTCTTTTACCTTTTTTTATTATATTTGACAAAATTTCCTGTTATATCTCATTATTATCATGTTTCATCATTATTATCGTTATATCATCATTACATCATTATCTCATTATCTCATCATTATCCATTATCAATTTTTTAAATCATTATTGCAATTATTTCATTATTATTGCAATTATTGCAGTTATAATAATATTTTTACACATACTAATAAAAAACACAAAAAATTAATAACAATAAAATAAAAATAAAACTTTTTATAATATTATTTATTCATTTTTTTAATTAAATGTTATTACTGTAATTATTACGGGTTATAATTTTTTTTTCAATTATTTTTTTTTACCAAAACGGTAAAAAATAATAATATGAAAATATAAAATAAGAATTTTTAATAAATATTTAACTTTGGTTTTTTTATTAATAATTTTTATTATTATTATTATTATTTTTTTTTAAGTTATAATTTTATTTTTTCATAATCTAATAATTAAAAAATCAATAATAATAAAATTAAAAAATAATATAATATAATAATAAAATAATAATGAAAAAATAATTAAAAAATGATAATAATATAATAATAATATAATGTAATAATTTTATAAATAAATTTTCCAATTCTTTTTTATTCTATTTTTATCATCATTATTTCATGATTAATAGAATTCGGAAATTTATTATCATTATTCCCCTAATAATTGCCAAATCATAAAATGAGGAAAAAAGGGCTTTTGGGTTTCCTCAAAAGGCTATATTTCGCTAGATTTTCCCGCTTTTTTCGACTTTTGGGATTTTTTTTCTTTTACCTTTTTTTATTATATATGGACACAATTCCTGTTATTATCATCATTATTATCATGATTATCATCATTATTATCGTTATCATCATCATTATCATCATTATCATCATTATCATATTATCATCATTATTGCAATTATTATCATCATTATTGCAATTATTATCATTATTATTGCAATTATTGCAGTTATAATATATATTTTTACATCTATACTAATAACAACTACAATAATAATAGTAATAACAATAATAATAACAATAATAACGTTTTTATAATCATTATTTATATCATTATTTTAATTAATATCGTTATTACTGTAATTATTACTGTTATAATAATTATTTTAACAATTATACTACCAGTAAGAATAATAATAATGATAATAATAACAATAATAATATTAATAACAATATTATAACAATTAGTATTATTATAATTATACTTATTATATTATTATTGTTATTATTACAGTTATATATAATATTTTTTGGCAATAATAAATAATAATAATAATAATAATAATATAATAATAATAATAATAATAATAATAATAATATAATAATATAATAATATAATAATAATAATAATAATGATAATAGTAATAATATTAATAATCTCAAATGTTTCCAAATTCTCTTTATTCTCACTTTATCATCATTATGTCATGATTAATAGAATTCTGGTAATTATTATCATTATTACCCTAATAATTGCCAGAATCATCAAATGAATGGAAAAAACGTCATTTTGGAGTCTACTCTCAAAAGGCTATATTTCGCTAGATTTTGCCGCTTTTTCGACTTTTGGGATTTTTTTTCTTTTACCTTTTTTTATTATATATGGACACAATTCCTGTTATTATCATCATTATTATCATGATTATCATCATTATTATCGTTATCATCATCATATCATCATTATCATCATTCATCATCATTATCATCATTATTGCAATATTATCATCATTATTGCAATATTATATCATATTATTGCAATTATTGCAGTTATAATATATGTTTTACATCTATACTAATAACAACTACAATAATAATAGTAATAACAATAATATAACAATAATAAACGTTTTTATAATCATTATTTATATCATTATTTTAATTAATATCGTTATTACTGTAATTATTACTGTTATAATAATTATTTTTACAATTATACTACCAGTAAAAATAATAATATATAATAATAATAATATAATAATAATAAAAATAATAATAATAATCTAATAATAATAATAATATAATAATAATATAATATAATAATTAATAAATAATAATA